>NW_007256677.1:218041-241151 GCF_000164805.1 Carlito syrichta
CAAAGGCGCAGGATTACAGGCTGAGCCACCGAGCCCGGCTCAGTCTAAGTTCTTTTTTCAACTCATTTGAGTTTGACCTTAAAGCAAAGGGAAACCTGATGAGTCATGGATAATCTGAGAGTACATTTTAAGCCATCAATGATTACCTACTTCCCACCGCATGAAAGAAGGTGGTTGGTGACACAGATGTTTCAAGCATGGCCTGAGTTGGTATCTGGCCAGAGACTATGTGTCTTATTGTGAGATGATCATCTTATTGACAATTTAAACTTGGCAGTGTATTTGGTTCCATTAACTCCAAATCAAGATGGGCAATTTCAAAATTGCTTTCCTCAGTAAACAAACTCAATGTCTCTAGGAAAAAAATTGAAGAGGATGTTTGTGGATGAAGAAATGTCCCCAGGCATTTTGGATAAACAGACCATGCTTACATAATACTGAATAATGGTTAGAATAAACGTTTTAGAGCGATGACTTAATAGAGCCCACAGATTTCAGACTCTTCCTGAAGCAGCTGAACACGGTGAGATTTTCACCCCATAACTACTGGACTCTGGCTTATTAAAAAACTGACTTATTTTTGCTACCTTGCACCTCCTTATTTTAAGTTCTGCTTATGTGACCCACTCT
Source organism: Carlito syrichta (assembly GCF_000164805.1). NCBI lineage: Eukaryota > Metazoa > Chordata > Mammalia > Primates > Tarsiidae > Carlito > Carlito syrichta. Next base: position 218,672 of record NW_007256677.1, read on the forward strand.
AGATCGTTCAACATTCATTATTCTACCAATTTCTACAGAAACATTTATTGAGCACCTATTCCATTTATAGCACTGTATTGAGCCCAGGAGAAATACAAAGGTGGAAAAGCCAGTCTGCACTCTTAACAATATTAGAGTAACCGAGGAGATATACAAGTGGATGAAAAACCAAAAGTCAGGAAAGTAGGTTATTACTGTTGTAAAAGAGATATAAGAAAGAACAAAGGAAGCAATTAGCTCTGAGTAGATGATGTTTATTTTGACCTAAGTCATGTTCAAGTTAGTTATCTAATGGGGGCTTTGTAATTTTCCAAGAGCGAAATATAGGATGCCTTGTTTCCCAGACTCATGTTCATGATACATATTGTCTTCATTTATGGCAAACTGGTGACCTTCTCACTGAACTCAATTTGGAAAATGCTGGAGAAAGGCGCCTATTGTGCAGAGCAAGATGTGTTTGGAAAGGGAGATTGGGTGCAGTGGAAAGGGACCTAGACATTTCCTGCTCAGAGGAAACTGGATTAGCCTTCTTTGCTGCATTTGGGTTTCTCTGAGGCCAAAATGGCTGTCCAATCAGTTTCACATGCTAGTGTGTTTCACATGAAATGGTTCTTGGGGATTAATTCGGTCTGGATACATAGTGACGGCCACCTCTCAAGGGCCTTTGTTTTTCGTTGTTGTTTGTTTGCTTGGGTTTTTTAGCCATTAAGCATGTTTACCCACATATCAGTGGGTACAAAATAAAACGTTTGGAGCCAAAATTAACCAATGATACATTGTAAAGGTAAAACTGCCATGTCCCTACTTGGTCATCTGCAAAAGAACATGTTTCCCATTTACAGACCTCAAACATGCCCACTGCAAAGGTGGATAAAAAGAAAAACAAAGCATTCTACCCACTGAAGAAAGAATATATATTTCAGATAATAAAAATAAAATTTTCCAGAAGATTATTTTTCCATGAAATGCATTAATGGATTTTGCTTATAATTCCAACACATTTTACAAATCTAAATGGTGTCAAAACATGCCAGATTGAGTAACAGGCCACTTGAGAATGACCATCTTAGGACCAGTTTTCACCAACTCTCCTAATGGCTGATATTTGCATTGAGTCAGCAGTTTACAAAGTATTGTATATTCATAACCTCACTTCATCCTCACAGCAATCCTATTAGGTAGTTAGAACAACTCTTATTCCCATTTGACACATGAGAAAACTGAGGCTTGGCGAGGTAGTGGCTTTCTGCCTGAGCGATATGTACAGCTGGGGAGTATCTGCTAATGATCATCAGAGTTGACCGTAACATTACTGCTCCGGCATCCTTTCCAGTCCCCCATGCTCTCTCCTGGAACAAATGCCAGCTGCTTTAAGTCCCAGACATCCCAAGGGGACAAGGAATCTTCCAATGCCCTCATTAATAAAACTATATATTCATTCATTTAACAAGCCCTCACTGAGAGTGGTTAGGCACAGAAGATACTGTGGTGACAGAACATATGTACCGCAATCCTAATCCAGCTCATGGTCAGCTAGAGAAGACACACAATGAAACAAGCATGAATAATAGAGGGTGATTATACTATGACAGGGCAGCCATGGGTCACTGGGCTAAACTCAATGCAATGCACCCATTGTCTATACAATTCAGCTGTCTCTGGGCTTTGCTGTCTTTCACATAATAGTAACAACAATCATTTAATAAGTACCTACTATGCCAGGCATTGCATCTGGCTTGGATACATTTTCTTATTGAATTCTCACTACCAACTCCTATAAAGTAGGTATTAGGATTCTATTTTATAGGTGAGAACACTGATCCTCAGAGAAACTGAGTAACTTTATATGTTAGTTATGCCACATAAATTTTCTCCAAAACTTAGTAGCTTAAAACAACAATATTTATTATCTCACCGTTGCTGTGAGTCAGGAATCTCACATGGCTTAGGAGGGTCCTCTGCATAGAGTCTTTCACGAGGCTGCAATCAGGGTATCAGCTGGAACCATAATCATATGAGAGCTCGACAGTGGAAGGATCCACTTTCAAGTTCACTCACATGGTAGTTGGTAGGACTCGATTCACCATGGTCTGTTGGACTGAGAGGCTTAACTCCATACCAGTTGACTGGAGACCATCCTCCATCCCTTGTCTCATGGGTCTCTGCACAGGGTAGCCAATAGCATGGCAGCTTGCTTCATCAGTATCAGAGAAAGAAAGAGAGCAGGCAAGACACAAGGCACAGTCTTTTGAAACCTGATCCACAAAGTGACAGCCCATCACTTTTACCATATTCTCTTCACTGAGTCACCAGGCCTAGTTCACATATACACAAAAGGAGAGGGCAATGTAGGGAGCAAATAGCAAGAGGTGGAATCCCTGGAAGCCCTCCTGCCATACTGCCGATAGCTAATCTGGAGTGTATCCAGAACCTAAGCTTATGTCTGTCTGACTTGCAACACCTATGATCAATACACCAGTGACTTACTCCCAGTTTTCCAACATATGTACAGAACATACGTACCGCCATCCTCGTGCATAGTTGATCATATTACAGTTTCCAAAGCATTATTACATCCGTGATTTGTTTCTCATTCAAGATACACATGGACAGATATCTTAATTCTCACTTTATAAAGGAGAAAACTGAAACTCATGGAGGATAAGTGACTCATGGGCTTGCATAAGTCATTCTATGAGGGGGGACCCCAAAATGGAATTTATTTATTTTTAAAAAGTATATTTATTCTTATATGTTTAAACTTCAGTCACCTGCAAAGTGCTCTCCATCTGATGCAATACACTGATGGAGATGCTAGTTCCACTGCTCAAAACAGTTTTTGAATTCATCCCTTTTGGTGCCTTTTAGTGCTTCTGCCGTTTCTTGTTCACCTCTTCCACATCAGCAAAATGTTTCCGTGTGAGGACTTTTTTCATCCAGAGAAACAAACCAAAAAAATTACTTGGGGTGAGATAGTCTGAATGGGGAGGGTGAGACATAGGGGTCATGCGATTTTTGGTCAACAAATGCAGAACACTCAGTGCAGTGAGGGCAGGTGTGCTCATAAATCATCCATCATGAAATGGGCAAACAGATTGAAAGTCTTTCAAAAAAAAAAATCCCTGAAGCTGAACGCAACCTCTCACAACAATGCTAGCTGGTACACTGATGCCAATGGATTCCTAGAACACTTACCTATAGGTGGAAGCCTGTACTACAAGAGGCCTGCTCTCCAAAAAATAACTCCAGGTTTTTTTGCATTCCCTCTTCATAATTTTCAATGTTGAATTTTCATGGCTTTTTAGTGTTGGAGCTTAAACAATTTGCCCAAGCTCATATCAGATGTAGCCTGAATGTAAGTTTTCTACCTCCCAAAGAAGCTCAATGTTGCAACTGCATTTTTTATTGATTTTCACCCATTTTCTACTAAGCCTTCCTATACAGCTTCTAACCTTCATCCTTTTGACCTGGACTTTGATGTTTCACTACTCCAGGGGGTTGACCAATCATTGGTGGGGGCTCCCCAAAGCTTGAGACAACCTATTCATTCATTTGATCAACAAGTATTTGTGCCAGGCTTGTGCTGGGTGCTGGAATAGAGTCAACGGTGAGTAAGGCACATCAGAGTCTAGTCCAAAATGAGTTCTCCGTCTGGTGCTTGGAGCTTATGCTATTTCAGAGAGATCCTCGGGGGAATAATAGGCTCATGTCTATAAAGCATCTTAATAAAGATATCACCTTGGTATTGCTATCCTCTCAAACACATTTGATTTTTACTCATTGTAGCATCATCAGCCTATTCTGGCACGTTATAACCATCTACTGTTCCATTTTGTTTTATTGTTTATGTTTTGGGGATAGGTGGCCAGTGACTAGCAACACCTCCTCTGCAATGATGGCTGTAAATACACCAGCTGCAACGTTACTGTTTGGAATTGTTTTTGAGATGGTAATCAGTTTTGGAGTTACTGCTGAAAAGTAATATAGGTCAGCAATATAGTCAGTAATATACTTTAACATTTTATGACCCTTTCTTCATTCCCTTCTAGTTAAAAAATCCTTCTCAGAGGCTTAGGGGTTTGCAAGCTTCTTTGGGATTTTAAGCCATCATCATTAGAGTTTTCACAGTTAATAATCCAGGCTGCTTATGCTCATGGGAGGAGAGGAAAGGCCCAGCAGGATGGGACTGACTTTTCTCCTTCAATAGCTATATTTATTTATTCATCTATTTATTTCCTCACTAGTTCTCATAATATAATAGTAATAATTCCACAGCATTGACTCAGTACTTACTATATGCCAGTCACTACATGAAATGTTTTCCGTTTATTATTCACAACTGCCTTTAAAAAAAAATCAGTGCTCTTGTTATCCCCATTATACACATGGAAATGCTGAGGTTAAACAAGGTCAGGAAAGTTACGTAGGGTCACACAAGTATTCAATGGCAGGCCAGGAATTCAACCTCAGGTACATCTAACACAAAAGGTCACATTTTTAACCGTTGCACCCTTCTCAATTCCCTTAATTCCAGATATATTTAAGGCGACTTACAAAAACATAACCAGTACACAAGAAACAAATCAGTGAACTAAAGAGATAAAGAGGAAACTTAAGGTAGAAACAAATAAGATGAAGTTAAATTTAGTATACAATATATATACCCATAGAGTCCTGTGCACTTTGTGGAAGAAAACAGCAAATTTGATTCTACATTTTTCAGTAAAAGAGGGAAATGTGTTCATTTATATGCTTTACTATATCCATAAACTCAAAAACAAACTAGGTGCTCAAGGGGGAAAAAAACTCTATCTTGATACTGAGTTTACAGAAAATTTCTCACTTGAGCCTCTTAAAAGTGACTTTGTGATGTAATGATAGACAGACTGTTGAAGTCAAAAGCATCACTACAGTAAAATCAGCAACTCTGTGAGGCTGTTTTATGAATCCATTTATAGCACATCTCAGTGCACTGAAACACCAAAGCCCAGGTCAAAAGGGCAAAACCCAGATTTTAAAGCTTTCCAGTAGCTCAACTGAATCCCAGGAAGCAGAGCTCCAAAACCACATTTTCTAACACTAAGCCTGGAGGTTTACTCCCTGACACTAATCTGGGTTGCATGCACGCCCACTAGTTAGAGACAGGCCAATGTCCTTCCACAAAGTGTGGAGGTACGGTTTGACACCCTCCTGCGGATAGCAAAAAGTGCTTTGAGGACAGGCCCCATCTCACCTCTGAGCCAGACACTGGAGATCCGCTAGAGCAGGGATCAGAGTCCCTCAATAAAGGAGTCTAAGGACATCAGAGTAATGTGGGGGATGGACCCCCAAAACCTTACTTCATAGAATGTGGCTATGATCATTTCAGCCTGGAAAAAAATTTTAGTCTGCTGTCACCAAACTCCAGGCATAGTCATTAAAAATCAATCAATACATAGATTACAGCAGATCTTGAATAGCTCATGTTAATCAGTGGCACATACCGGGGAACCCTTAAGATAAACTTGTAACTAAATACATGAACTTGCTATGAAGAGTAGTTAGGACAAGTTAGTTAGATGTTAGAAGAAGTTTAAGATATGATCAGTGGGGCTCAACCTCAACATCCTGAAGAATTTTTTTTTTTTTTTTCTCCCACCTGCTCTGAAGCCAGCTGCCAGAATCCAGGCATGGCTTCCTGAAGCCATGAAACCAATTTTGCCACCTGAATGGTACAACATCATCCCTGGGCCCATCCAGGGGTTTGCCTGCTCTCTAGTGAGCATGTGGGGCAGGCTGTGCTGCTGTGCTTTAAAATACTGTGGGGTCTCTAAATGCTTTTGATCCTATGCTCTATCAGTAGCTATTTTACACATACACACTTGGGGGGGGCCAAAAAAAGGAATATATTTATAAAAAGCTGTGTATTTATTCTTACATGTTTAAATTTCAGTCACCTTCAAAGTAGTCCCTTTTTGATACAATACACCAATCAAGAGGCTCTTTCCCCTGCTCAAAACAGTTTTTGATGGCTTTTAGTGCTTCTGCCATTTTTTGTTTCCCCTATACCACATTGGCAAAGCGTTTCTCTTTGAGAACTTTTTTCATCCAGGGAAACAAATAAAAGTCGCTTGGGGTGAGATCAGGTGAATGGGGAGGGTGGGGCACGGGAGTCATACCGTTATTGGTCGAAAACTACTAAACACTCAGCATAGTGTAGGAAGTGCACTCCGTAAAATCACCCATCATGAAGTGGGCAAATCCACTGAAAAAATCTCCAAAAAAATAATTTCACAAAAGCTGAACTCAGCTTCTCACAAAAATACTAGCTGGTACACTTATGCCAATGGATTCCTAGAACAATTACTTAGTGGGTGAACCTGTACTACAAGGGACCCACCCTCCAAAAAATAATTCTGGTTTTGGTGGGGTCCTTTCTCGTAGAGAATAGGTTACAAGTAAAAATTATTGTGCCGATATTTTTAAAGCATTCACAGAACATTCATTAAAGTAAAGACTGGGAGGAATGAGATGTAAAACGAATGTAGAGAGTTCTCTGACAGTCTACTGTTTACTTTTTTTTTTTTTTAATCCCCTTCCCCTAGTTCTACCATTTTTTCCCACACCCCTTTGCATCATCTTGCATATTCCTTTTTGGAGACCACCATCTCTCATTACATCCTCAACCATCTGAAAGTAAGAAACCAGACCTTCTGGGGACCCCATCTTGGCACTTCCAGCAAGCTTTCCATGGTCTGGCCCCAGCCCATCTCCCCAGCTGTCCCTGCTAGGCTCTCACATATACTCAATTCTCCACCATGCTGGCACGCATGCCATTTCCTGCACAAACAATGTGCTCAACTTTGTTGTTGTAGTCAAGTTGTTTCTTCAGCCCAAATACCTTTCCCTCTTCCTCCAGCTATCAAACTTCTTCAGTATTCAAGACCAAGTTCAAATTCTATCTTCACCCTGTAACTAACCTAGATCCCTTCTCACATAGCATCTTTCTTCCATAAAAATAACCAAAATTATCCTTTCTGATCTTCCCTATATCCCTTCAATGTTTTATCAAATATTTTACCAGTGAGAAAACTAAGGCTTTGGAGATTTTGTAATTCATCCAAGATCACACCCCTAATGACTGAAAGGAGCAGGGTTTGAACTCATGTCTACGACATCACGAAGGCCACATTCTTTCCAGTGTACCAAACTTTCCTTCATGCATTGGTTTCTCATGACAGAAAATGCACTTTATGCATATTCTCTCATTGCATCCTCAACCAGCCCTGTGAATACTTGCTGCTATCCCTAGATTGGAGCTAAGAAAACAGCCTTTGAGAGGAAAAGGCGGCTTGACTAAGACAACAAAGTTAGCAAACAGCAGATGGTTTCAAACCCAGGTTGTCTGACTACAGATCCCGTATGCTGCCTGCTGTGCCACACAGGTGAATCCATTCTCCTTACTACTTACTTCCACCTCACTTTAGCTCTTAGTCATGTTACCTTGAATAAAATAGCAACTTCAATATTTCTTTCTTTCATTGCTCTATAAGAAACTCGAGGACAGTAAATATGTTTTACTCAACTCTCTGATGGCCTGTACCAACACATTGAAAGTCTGTTCATAAATGTGAAGTTGAACCCTGCAGGCAGGATGATTGCAAAGAAATCTCAATTCACTGTGCTGTGCCTGCCTCTAGAGCTTTTGTACCTATCAGCTACCAACACTGGATTCAAAGAATATGGAAAGGAAATTGGAAAAGGTGGAAAAGACTACTACCCCTTGCTGTCCCCTAAAAGATCATTCTTAATAAACCACAGGTTGTCCTTGGAAACTCTCCACCATGAGCAGAGTACTCGCCACATCTCCTAAAATAAGAGTTCCAGATGACCATCCAGATGCCGGGACATGCCAGGGTGTGTGTGGGAGTGTAAAAAACACAAAAATTTATAAAAATAATTTTTTCTGAGTTGGAGTCTCACTCTGTCACCCAGGCTGAAGTGCAGTAGCATGCTCATGGCCACTGGGCTCAGGTGATCCTTCTGCCTCAGCCTTCCAAGTAACTGGAACCAGAGGCACAGGTCACCACGCCCACCTAATTTTTCTTTATTTATTGTAGAGTTAAGGTCTCACCATGTTGCCCAGGCTGGTCTTGAGCCCAAGGACTCAGGCAACCCTCTCACCTCGGCCTCCCAAAGTGCTAGGATTATAGGTGTGAACCACCATGCTCAGTCTAAAAATAACTTTTTAACACAAAAAATAACTTATAGAATGAGGATATAAATAAAGAAAATACTTTTATACAGTTGTACAATGTGCTTGTGTTTAGAGCTAAATGCTAGTATACAAGAGTCAAAAAGTATAAAAATTTTAAAGTTTATGAAGTAAAAAAGTTACAGTAAGCTAAGGTTAATTTATTATTGAAGAAATAGTTTTTATAAATTTAGTGTAAACTAAGTCTACAGTAGTGTACAGGAATGTCCTATACCTTCTCCAAATGTATCCATCATTAAGTGGCATGTCTGTAGACAACTCTTTGCGCATATTAACTAAGTTAAAGATCTTGAGATGAGAAGATTACCCAGGGGTATCTAGTTGGGGCCTAAATGCCAGCACATTATTCTTATTAGGAGTGGCAAAGTGAGGTTTGACACAGAAGAGTAGGCAATGTGACCACAGAGACAGAGATTGGAGTGATATGGTCATAAGTCAAAGAATACCAGTCACCACTAGACATTGGAAGAGATAAGGAATGAATCCTCCTTTAGAAGAGGGAGCACAGCCCTACCAATACCTTGATCTCAGTTCAGTGATACTGATATCAGACTTCTGGTCTTCAGAACTGTGAGGAAATAAATTTTTATTGTTTTGAGCCTCCAAGTTTGTGGTAATTTGTTACAGCAGCCACCAGAAACTCATACATCTATTAGGAGCTTTAGTGGAAGGAGATAAAAGCTAATGATGAAAATAGCATTAAAGAACTTCGGTACAGTACCCAGCACCTTTGCAGTCTTAAGCATTCTCAAGCCTTCAGGTACTTTATTTACTCCAGAGAAACCAGGCTCTCCCAGCCTCCAGAAACCTACACTTATTTGGAAGCTCCGTCAGCCCAGATGGAAGACAACTATTTTCAAGATGACCACCTCACCACTCACCAAAGTCTTGCCAAAAAATAACTCTTTATGAGGCTTTTCAAACAGTTAAAACTATTATGACCTCATGTTTGTTATTATTAGTAAATATAAGTTCTTGTAAATGCTATTCTCATGTTCATTCTCATCCCCATACCTCCTTGAGTTTTATCTCCTTAGGCCTTGACTCCCACTGGTTACAAACCTTCCACCAGGCCCTTAGGGAGTGCTACCCAACTTAAAGAATCTTGCTGTATTCTCAACTCCTTTCCTGCTCCTTAACTATTCTCACTCCAGCTGGGTTTTGCCTGCCACATTGAGTCCCAGGCCATCAAGCCTTTGTCTTGATGAGTCCCTCCAGTCTTCACGTCTTTGCCCATACCCAGATCCCACAACTCATTAGTTCAGCTCCTCTCTTGTCCATATCTTCAACTTCTTTAATCCATTTATCCTCCTATTACACCTGCCTGGCAAAACCCCACAACCAAATCAATCCAAATATCTGGGCTTCTGAACACTGATAAAGAAAATAAAAAGTGTCCATCAAAACTCTAGCTAATCATGGTCTCTGGCTTCACCTGGACCCTCAAGGCACTAGAACAATCTTAGTGTTCTAAGATTCTTAGTTTTCTTAGTGTTTTCCTAGTTCGCTTTCTTCACTAGTCTCCACCGTAACTGTTATGAAACCTTCTCCACTCTCACCAAACCCCCTACTACTTATTTGGTCCCTCAGCCTTATGCATTTATTTATTCATTCATTGTTTCTTTCAACAACTGTCGATTGGATGTCTATTATGTGCCAGGCACTGCACAAGCATAGGGAAAGCACGGTGAAAAGGCAGACATGGTCCCTGCTCTAACAGAACTTACAAGCTACCAGAAAGTACTCTCTCAGCAGATCACCTTTCTTGCTGTTTGAGAGGGGACACAGAAGCTGTCTGAGGGGAATATCCACCTTCTTGTCCACAGACTCACACCTCTCCACCTTCCTTTTATTCTATCTTCTTGTACAAAAAAGGATAGTGTTTCCTCTATAAAAAAGATACCTGCACACGTATGTTTATCGCAGCATTGTTCACAATAGCAAGAACCTGGAACCAACCATGCTGCCCATCAAAAGAGGACTGGATTAAAAAAAAATGTGGTACATATACACGGTCATAAAAAGAACAAAATCATGAATTTCGCAGCAACCTGGATGGAACTAGAGTCTATAATACTGAGTGACCTCTCACAGAAACAAAGATCCGAGTGTCACATGTTTTCACTCATATAATGGACTTTGAACATCCAATGTAATAATATAAGAAAATGACTGACAGTAGTGGGAAACTATGGCGGGGGAGGGAGGTGGGATTAACGGTAGCAAATATCTATCTGGGGACGGGGAAACACCTCTTATCAACAAAGGTGCCTGAATGAAACGTATTTGTTTGTATACCTAGCCCTTAACTGTACCCACAATATCATAATAAAAAATAATTTTTTTTAAAAGAGGATAGTGTTTCTCCTTCTGTCTATGACCAATCCTTCAACTGATACCCCATGGCCCTTCGCTTCCCCACTCTTCAGACACCTTGTTCTATAAATTACTTCTTTCTCTTGAATCACCACCCTTTCTTTGTCTTTCCAATGTCTTTTCACCGTCAGTATTAAAACAATCTTAGGTCCTTTCCATCTTAAAAATAATAATTCTCCAAGCTACTGTCCTAATTTCTTCTCTTCATAGACAAATTCCTTTAAAGGGTTGTCTGAATTCACAGCCTCTACGTTGTTCCCAAGCCCCCAAACATCCATGCTATAATTCATTGTAACTTATGCCCCAGTGTTACTGTAACTGTTCCCACAAAACTAATGGACGTTTCAATGTTCTTACCTTTCTTGACCTCTGTGTAGGATTTGGCACTATTGACTACTCCCTCCTCTTTTGAAACACTACTTCTTTAGTTTTCAAAACACTGCACTCTTTTGATTCTCTTACCTCTCCATGGTAGATGGAATTCTAAACATGCCTTCCCCCCCAAATTCCCAACTTCAAATTATTTCATCAAACACTAATCTTGTTACCTCTGTAAGGGGACATTGCAGATGGGGTTAAGGTTACTAATCAGCTGTTTTTAAAATAGGGAGAATATTCTGGATTATCTAGGTGGGCCCCATGTGAAAAAGCAGAAAAGGAAGGTAGAAGAGTTCATCAGAGAGAAATGGCAGAAGAGGCAGAAGAGATTCAAAATGTGAAAAGGACTTTGCTGCCATTGCTGGTTTTGAAGGGAGCCATAAGCCAGGAGTGTGAGGTGCCTTTAGAAGCTAAAAACAACTCCCAGGCAGAAAGGAATTCTGTCAGTAACCTAGATAGCCTGGAAATGATTATCTTTTGGAGCTTCTAGCAAAGATCACAGCACTGCTAACATTTTTATTTCAGCCTAGTGAAACTCTAAACTAAGAACAAGCTGAGATGCTGTGCCTAGACTACTGACCTACAGGAACTGAGATAATATGTGGGTGTTTAAGTGATGCATTTGTGGTCATTTGTTATGGCAGCTATAGAAAACCAATACCTTCTCTAACTGCTTCTTCTCTGCCTCTTTTGTGAACATCTCTTCTTCTGCTTGTCCCTTAAACATGGTTATCCATTCTACTCATTCTTCCTGAGTATTATTATCTCAATGGTTCAACTTCCATCTATATGCTACTAAATCTGCAAGCCATAACTCTGTGTTAGATATATTTGCTGAGTTCCAAACCCATAAATCCAGCTGACTCCTATATATCTGCATGACTTAAAGGAATCTACAACTCAACACATCCAAACTTGAACTCTTTATCTGCCTCCAAAGTGTCTCCTATTCCTGAGATCTCTAGTGTCAGTTATACAGCTGCCGAAGCCTAAACCTGAGCTTCATCCTGTCTCCTCCCTCTTCTTCAACACTAAATCTAATCCCCCACATTCTATCTCTTCTGACTCCTAATTTCCTCTATTCTATTTCCTCTTTATTTTCCCAGCACGTATTACTATCATCTCTTAGCCATGCTACTAAAAATCTCCTTACTGCTCTCATTCTCTCCATTGATATACTCACCAGTTCATTCTCCTAGCTGCAGTCAAAATGTCACTCTTGAAATAAAAATCTCTAACGGTGAAGAGAAGATAATAGAACAATATGACTAGAGACCAAGTTACCACTCTGAAGAATGAGGTCAAAGAAATCATCCATAACTAGGGCAAAAAGATAATGAAGGAAAAATGAGGGAAAATGTAAGAGACATGGAGGACTGCTTTATGAGTTTCAATATATTTTGTAATTTTTTTTAAGGTGAGAGTGGAAAGTAGTTTTTTGGGTTTGTTTTTTTTTAATTCAGAGTCTCACTCTGTCATCCAGGCTGGAGGGCAGTTGCATGCTCACTGCCCCTGCATCGTCGGCCTGCTGTGTTCAGGCGATCCTTCCGCATCAGCCTTCCAAGTAGCTGGAACCACAGGTGCACTCCACTATGCCCAGCTGACTTTTTTATTTATTGTAGAGATAAAGACTTGCCATGCTGCCCAGGCTGGTCTCGAACCCCTGATCTCAGGTAATACTCTGCCTCAGCCTCCCAAAGTGCTGTGAGCTATCGAAACCAGCAGAAAGTAATTTTTTTTAATAGAAGAAAAGATCCCAAAGTTCTAGAAAGGAATTTCAAACTGCTCTAGACCAGTGGTTCCCAACCATTTTGGTATCAGGGACCAGTTGTATAGAAGACAATTTTTCCACAGACCGGAGCAAGGAGAGATAATCAGACATTAGATTCTCATAAGGTACATACAACCTAGATCCCTTGCATGCACAGTTCACAACAGGGTTTGTACTCCTGTGAGAATCTAATGCCGCTGCTGATCTGACAGAATGCAGAGTTCTACTCACCAGAAGCCCACCTCCTGCTATGCAGCTTGGTTCCTAATAGGCCACAGAACCATACTCGTCTGCAGACTGGAGTTAGGGACCCCTATTAATGAAAAAAAGTCTACACCCAGGCATATCCTAATAAAATTCCTCACTGGGTGCCTAAAGGCAAGGAAGAAATATGTCGAACCTTCTAATAGAAAACTATTTAAAATCCTATTTTCAACCAAACTAATGTAATATGGGAAGGCAAAATGAAGATGTTTTTCAGATATACATAGATAAAGACCACCTCTCTAAATGAATCAAGTGATATATATACTCAGACAGTATTTTGATCAACCTCCTGCACCTCTAAAAGTCAAACAATCTGTGACAGATCTGATCTGAGAAAAATAAAAAATTTCATTCTACCAAAACTTGCAAGCAAAGAAACCAGGAGCACTTATAGTTAAATCTAAATAAGCGGTACATGTTTTACAGCTGATCAGATTTCAGAATTTTGCTATCTCTGGGAAGATTATACTCTGATTCTTGGAATCATATCAGATGAATTTCAGAACACCAAAAGACAGGCTGACCAAGGGGTTTCACAGCACTATCATAAGTAACGCTGAAATGATATTTAGATATTGCTTGTATTGATTTCAACCCTCTGCTCAAACATTGGAAACACCAATTCTGCAAACAATTCCAGGACCCAGAGCTGGAGTTACTTGCATAGTGCTTAAGGGTAGAGTACACAGGGAATGCTGGAAGGCTAATGCCAAGCCTTCCAGGTTATAATTCTGCAAGAAGATTGTAGACTCATGGTGAAATTTACTTAAAACCACCACCAGGGGAAATCCATTATGAACTCTGGCCATGGCAAAATCCCATTACAACTTTATTCTGCTGCAAAGGCACATAATAAAAGAGCAAGCAATCAAGAGCCCCAAACAAAAGGCTTCAAGTAGGCCCTAGCAAATATTTTTTCTTCACTTCTCAGATATTGTAAGATAGGGCACAGAGCCCTTGGACATACTGCTGAAAAACAATGGTCATAATTATCATCCACTGTCTACTCCAGGGTTGTTTTATTATTGGTTATAGGAACAGTTACATCAAAGACTTCTTAGGCAATTTTGGTGACACGGTAGAAGCTACTTCAACATTACAAACTCATGCTGATGTTTCAATTTAACTATTTTATTGTCTTGTCAGATTTTACGTAAGCATTGGCTGATTCTTTTTTTCCTAAGATGCCAGCTTTTCTCCTGTTTTCTGTATACTTGTTCCTATTCATTTTAATACACTCCTACTAGCTATTGTCACCAGGTGTTTAAGTTATACTATTCTCAAAACTTTAAAAATCTTAAGTTTTCCAAAAATAATCACCAATTTTACTAAGGCAGACACAAAACGTATTAAAAATTCACAACTAGAGAAGAGCATCTCTGAGACTGGCTGAATAAGTGACTCCTAAATTTTCCACACCCTATTCATCATAACCTGTGAATACGTTACTTTACATGGTTAGAAGTACTTTGCAAATGTGATTAAGTTAATGATCTCGAGGTGGGAGAGTACCCTGGTTATCCAGGTGGGACCAATGATGTAATCACAAATGTTCTTATAAATGGGAAGCAGAGTAAGATACGACTGCAGAAAAGAAGGTAACGTGGTGACAAAAGTAGAGATTAGAGCGATGTGCTTTGAAGGTGAAAATAGGGACCACAAGGCAAGGAATCAGATACTCTCCTCACAGCCTTCTAAAGAAATTACCTTGTCCATACCTTGACTTTAGCCCATTGAGACTTATTCCATACTTCTGACCTCTGGAACTGTAGGAAACCCTGCAAGCTGTGCAGACTGCTCCAGGAACATGTGCACAACTGCCACCATGGGTCTGAGGGGTAAGGGAGGCTGTAATAAATTACCACAAATTTAGTGACTTTGGGGAGAAAAAAATCTGCGAAGTTTTACATCGCTAAATTTGTAGTAATTTATCACAGCATGAGTAGGAAATTCATATAATCACCCATCAAAAAAAAATTGATTTATTTGGAAATTCAAAAGTACTCTTCAAAATACTACTTAATTAAAATAATAATGATAAACTATTTAGAATAGAATGAGTGTACTATATATTGAAGGCTAAGGGATTTGGCTATGATAGCAAGAAATGGAAAAATGTAGAGAAAGGACTCTGGGAAGATGGAAGATTAGAAAGTACCAGGAATCTGTCTCTCCATCTAGACACCAGTTGCACTGGCAGAATCTGTCTGATTTAACTGTTTTGGAATGCTATAGTCTATTAAGACTTAAAAATTCCAGGGGAATGCTTGAATAGTAAATTGCATCAATTTTGGTCAACTTCAGCTCTTACACAGTAGCAGTTTACCCATTCCCCCACCCCTCAGTCCCCTAGCAGGCAGTTGTGCATATGTTCCTGGAGCAACCTGCACAGATTGCTGGATCCAGGCTGAGTAAAAAGAACCCTGTCCTCCAAATATCAGGCATCTGAACTCTGGTCAATATTTGTTGCTTCTGATCACAGAGATTCAGACAAACCGGTGCCAGTCATTGTTGTTGCACCTTCCCACCATTATTGCAAGACCCTCACCTCTGACTGAAAATAGATCCAGGGTATGTAAAGGAACAGAGCCTGCCCTCCACCTTCATTTTTCTTTCTTTTTCCCCCTTTTGGGAGCCAGGTGTTAAACACTAGGACATTCCAAAACAACTGCATATGCAGGGAGAATTAGAGCGTGAATGCACAAGCCCAGGAGAAGGAGCAGACTCAGAAAATGCCTGAGAAGGCCTTGTGTTTACACCTTAGGCAGATCCCTAACACAAAGACAGCCTACAGAGATCAAATAATTAAAGATAATTTTTTTTTAGCCGGGCTCAGTGGCTCAGCCTGTAATCCTGCGCCTTTGGGAGGCTTAGGTGAGTGGATTGCCTGAGCCCATGGGTTCGAGACCCGCCTGAGCAGCGAGACCTCATCTCTACAATAAATCAAAAAATCAGCCGGGCGTATTAGCACATGCCTGTAATTCCGGCTACTTGGAAGGCTGAGGCGGAAGGATCGCCGGAGGCCAGCAGGTCGAGGCTGCGGTGGCCGGGAGCGGCTACTGCACTCTAGTCTGGGCGACTGAGTGAGACTCCAACTCAAAAAAAAAAAAAAGATAATTTTTTTTTTTAAAAACCAATAACAAATAAAAACAGCAAACCCTAAAAGAGGGGGAGAATCTGATTGCCAGTTACCACATTATTAGATACAAATGTCTAGTTTTTAACAAAAAAATTACAAAATATACAAATAAATAGGAAAGTAAGGCCCATTCAAAGAAATGAAAAATAAACCAACAGAAGTGATCCCTGAACAAGACTTGATGACCAAAGATTTTAAAACAACCATCTTAAAGATGCTCAAAGAACAAAGGAAGATGTGAAGAAAGTCAAGAAAATGATGTATTAACAATGGAAATATCAATAAAAAGATAGAAAACCTGAAATGAAATCAAAAATAAATTCTGGAACTGAAAAGTACAGTAACTGAAATGAAAAATTCACTATAGGAAGCCTAAATTAGATTTGAGCAGACAGAAGAAAGAATCAGTGAACTTGAAGATAGGACAATGAAATTGTTGCCAGGCTCAGTGGCTCAGCCTGTAATCCCAGAGCTTTAAGAGGCTGAGGTGAGTAGATTGCCTGAGCCTGCGGGTTCGAGACCCACCTGGGCAACTTGGCGAGACCTCATCTCTACAAGACATCAAAAACTAGCAGGCGTGGTAGCACGCGCCTGTAGTTCCAGCTACTTGGAAGGCTGAGGCGGAAGGATTGCCGGAGCCCAGCAGGTCGAGGCTGCGGTGGCCGGGAGCGGCCACTGCACTCCAGTCTGGGCGACAGAGTGAGACTCCAACTCAAAAAAAAAAAAAGAAAGAACTTGTTGAGTTTAGGAGACAACAAGAAAAAAGATTGAAAGGAAGTCAACAGAGCTTAGGGGACATATGGAACACCATCCAGTGGCTCAACAGATGCGTTATGAGAATCCCAAAGGAAGAAGACAATGAGAAAGGCACAAAGAATGTTTGAAGAAATAATGACTGAAAACTTCCTAAATCTGATAAAAGACATGAATGTAAACATGAAAGAGGGTCAACAAACTCCAAGCAAAATGAACAATTAAAATGACCCATACAAAGACATATTGTAATCAAACTTTCAAGAGACAGAGACAGAGAGAATTCTGCGAGCAGAAAGAGAGAAGCAACCAGTCACATGCAAGGGGCCTTGCAAGGGACCTTCAACAAGATTATTGGTAAATTTTCCATCAGAGAGTTTGGAGGATAGAAGGTAACGTTTTAATATATTTGAAGTTTTAAAAGGAAAAAGAGTCAGTCAAGAATATATATAGGCATAACTGTCCTTCAAAAGTGAGGGAGAAATTAAGACATTCCCAGATAAAAGCTGAGGAAATTTGTTAGCACTAGACCTAACCAGCAAGAAAACCATGAGAGAGCCCTGCAAGAAGATAGGGAAGGACACTGGACAGTAACTTGATGTCACATGAAGAAATAAAGATCTCAATAAAGATAAACATGTGGGCAATTATAAAAGCTAGTATTGCTGTAACAAAAATTTTTGTTTTCTACAAAAGTTGAACTCCACATTTTGCTTGATACCTAGTTTAACAGAGTAATACATTTTAAAAATAGTCATAAAGCAGTATTCTAAAAACTTTGACTTGTAAATTCACAATTTTCTTTCTGTACAATTTAGGGGACAATACATTTGAAAGAATTGTTAGTGTATGGTTTTGGACACACAATGTATAAAGATATAATCTTGTGACACCCACACCCAAAAGGAACGAGGATGAAGTTGTAAAGGAGCAGAGTTTTGTATGTAATTAAAGGTAAGCTGGTATAAATTTAAATTTAGAGTGTTATAAATTTATGATATTAAATGTAATACCCATGACAACCACAAAAAGATAGTTATAGAATATACACAAAAAGAAATGAGAAAGAGGCTGGGCTCAGTGGCCCAGCCTGTAATCCCAGCACTTTGGGAGGCTGAGGTGAGTGGATTGCCTGAGCCCGCCGGTTCGAGACCCTCCTGGGCAACTTGACGAGACTTCATCTCTACAATAAATCAAAAATTAGCCGGGCATGGTAGTGCACACCTGTAGTTCCTGCTACTTGGAAGGCTGAGGCAGAAGGATTGCCGGAGCCCAGCAGGTCGAGGTTGCAGTGGCCAGGAGCATGCCACTGCACTCCAGTCTGGCAGACTGAGTGAGACTCCAACTCAAAAAAAAAAGAAAAGAAAGAAATGAGAAAGAAATTCAAGCATTTTATTACAAAAAAATCAACTAAATACAAAAGACATTAAGACAGGAATTGAGGATTTAAAAAGCTATAAGGCACATAGAAAACAAATAGCAAAATTATGGAAGTTCCTCCTTATCAGTAATTATTTTAAATGAAAATGAATTATTCTCCAATCAAGAGATAGAGATTACAGAATGGATACAAATATATGATCCAGCTATATACTCTCTACAGAAGACTCACTTTAGAAGACTCCAAAAACACAGACTGAAAGTAAAAGGGTGGAAAAAGATATTTCTTGTAAACAGTAACCAAAAGATAGTATAGGTGGCTATACTAGTATTAGATATAAAAAACCTTAATCAAAAAAGTTTATAAGAAACAAACAATATGTATGTATATATATTTACATATATAGAAGACTAAACAGAGCGAGAATATATAATAATTATAAGCATTTGCACATCTAATGGCAGACCATTAAAATATAAGAAACGACTATCAGAAATGAAGGGGGAAATAAATAGTTGTATAATAATAGTTGAAGACACAATACACCACTCCAATATATGGATAGAATAACCAGACAGAAGATTAGTAAGGAAATAAAGGACTTAACACAATAAACCAACTAAGAGGTATATGTAGAACACTCTACTCAACAACAGGATATATATTCTTCTCAAGAGCACACGGGACATTTTCCAAGATGGACAATATGTTAGGCCACAAATCAAGTCTCAATAAATCTAAAAAGATAGAAATAGTGCAAAGTTTCCTTTCCTACCAGAATGAATGGAGTTCGAAATTAGCAATAGAAGTAAAACTGGAAAATTCACAAAAGTGTGCAAATTAAACACACTCTTAAATAACCAATAGATCAGAAAAGCAATCACAGGGGAAATTACAAACTATTTATAGATGAAAGAAAAAACACAACATATACGAGATGCAGTGAAAGCAGTGAAGAGGGAGAAACATAGCTATAAACACTTACATCAAAAAACAAGAAAGACCTCACATCAAAATCTAAATTTACAATTTAAGGAACCAGAAAAAGTAAAACAAACTAAACTGAAAGCTAGTAGAATGAAAGAAATGATAACTATTAGAGCAACTATAAATGAAATATGAAATAGAAAAAAGGTTTTTTTAAGTTAGTTCTTTTAAAAGATTAGCAAAATCAAGAAACTGTCAGGTAGGGGGAGAGAAGACAAATAAATAAAAGTAGATATGAAAGTGAGACATTACTACTGATACATAGAAATAAAACGGATTATAAGAGAGCACTATGAGCAACTGTGTGCCAAGAAATTGGATAACCTAAATAAAATGGACAATTTCCTAGAAACACAAAACCTACCAAGACAAATTACAAAGAAAGAAAATTTGAATAGACTTTATCTTAGTCTGTTCCTCTGCTATAAAAAAAGACCTAAGACTGGGTAATTTATAAAGAACAGAAATATATTTCTCACAGTTCTCTCAAGACTAAAAGTTCAAGATTAAGATGCTGTCAGATTCATTGTTTGAGAAGAGCCTAAGCTCTGCTTCCAAGGTGGCCCCTTGTTGCTGCATCCTGACATAGTAGAAGGTGGAAAGGCAAAAACGGCCTATTTAGTTCCATTCAGAACTTTTATAAGGCATTAATCACATCCATGAGGACAGATCCTTCATGGTGTAATCACCTCCTAAAGGATTCACTTTTTAGTACTAATGCATTGGAGACTAAGTTACAACATACATTTTGGGGAGGATACAAACATTAAAAACATAGCAAACCTCTAACTAGTAAGGAGACTGAATCAGTCTGAGACCTAATGTCTTCTAGGTAAATTCTACTAAATAATTAAAGAATTAATACCAATCCTTATCAAACTTTTCCAAAAAATTGTAGAGGAAGGAACACACCCTAACTCACTCTATGAGGTCAGCATTGCCCTGATACCAAAGCTAATCAAAGACACCACAAGAAAGTAAAACCATAAGCCAATATCCTTGATGAACACAGATGCAAAATATTCTCAACAAAATACTAGCAAACCTTATTTGACAGCACATTGAGAGACTCATACACCATCATCAAGTGGGGTTTATTCCTAGAATTTATTTTATTTTTTTCTTTTAATTTTTTTTTTATTTCAAAGATGTGGGGTACAATTCAGGGTTAGGTATACAAATGTTCATTATGCAGGTACCCTGTTGATGAGGTGTGCCCCCTCTTTCTCAGGCAGATTCCCACTACTGCCAATCCTGTTTCCCCACTCCCCTCCCTGCAGTTTCCCATTACTGCCAATTCTTTTCTTATAGTATTATGATAATTGTTCAAGGTCTGCTTATGAGTGAGAACATATGATACTCAGTTCTTTGTTTCTGTGAAATATCACTCAGTATTATGTGAAATATCACTCAGTATTATAGACTCTGAGTCCATCCAGGTTGCTGTGAAGTTCATGATTTTGTTCTTCTTTATGGCTGCATAATATTCCATCATGTATATGTACCACATTTTTTTAATCCAGTCCTCTTTTGATGGGCAGCAAGGTTGGTTCCATGTTCTTGCTATTGTGAACAATACTGCAATAAACATACATGTGCAGATATCTTTTTTTTTTTTTTTTTTTTCATTAATCAGTAGTTTTTATTATGGTTTTGTGGGGTACAGTTAAGGGTAGGTGTACAATGACGTTTCATTCAGGCACCCTGCAGATAAGAAGTGTTTTCCCATCCCCCGACAGATATTTGCTACTGTTAATCCCATCCCCCTCCCCCCCATAGTTTCCCAGTACCATCCGTCATTTTGTCATAGTATTGCATTGGATGTTCAAGGTCCATTATATGAGTGAGAACATGTGATATTCGGATTTTTGTTTTTGTGAGAGGTCACTCAGTATTATAGACTCTAGTTCCATCCAGGTTGCAGCGAAATTCATGATTTTGTTCTTTTTTATGGCTGCGTAGTATTCCATCGTGTATATGTACCACATTTTTTTAATCCAGTCCTCTTTTGATGGGCAGCATGGTTGTTTCCAGGTTCTTGCTATTGTGAACAATGCTGCGATAAACATACGTGTGCAGGTATCTTTTTTATAGAGTGATTTGTGTTCTTCAGGGTATATTCCCAGTAGGGGGATTGCAGGGTCATATGGAAGGTCAATTTTTAGAGCTTTTAGGAATCGCCACACTGCTTTCCACAGAGGTTGCACTAGTTTACACTCCCACCAACAGTGTAGAAGTGTTCCCTTTTCACCACACCCTCTCCAGCAGCTGTTATTTTTTGAGTTGTTGATAATTGCCATTCTGACTGGAGTTAGGTGGTATCTCAGTGTGGTTTTGATTTGCATCTCCCTGATGATTAGTGAGGTTGAGCATTTCTTCATGTGTTTGTTGGCTGCTCGAATGTCTTCTTTTGTGAAGTGTCTGTTCATGTCTTTTGCCCATTTTATAATGGGGTTGTTTGTTTTCTTCTTTTCAGTACGTTTCAGTTCCTTGTAGATCCAGGATGTTAAGCCTTTGTCAGACCTAGAGTTGGCAAATACTTTTTCCCAGTCTGTAGGCTGTCTCCCTGCTCTCTTGATGGTTTCTTTGGCTTTGCAGAAGCTTGTCAGTTTAATAAGGTCCCATTTGTCTATCTTCTCTCTTAAGTCCTGTGGGTTTCGGGTTTTGTACAGGAATTGGATGCCAGTTCCGATTTCCATGAGAGTATTTCCTTCCTTTTCTAAGGTTCTTATGGTTTGAGGTTTTACATTTAGGTCTCTGATCCATTTGGAGTTAACCTTTGTGCATGGGGATAGATAGGGGTCCTGTTTCAATCTTCTGCATGTGGTCAGCCAATTTTCCCAGCACCATTTACTGAATAGGTTCTCCTCTCCCCATTGGTAGGTGGTGGGGGCTTTGTCGAAGATGAGTTGGTTGAGGAATTGAGGTTTTGCTTCTGGAATCTCAATTCTGTTCCATTGATCTATATGCCTGTTCCTGTACCAATACCAAGCTGTTTTGATGATTGTAGCTTTATAGTAAAGTTTGAAATCTGGTATTGTGATACCACCTGCTTTGTTTTTTTTTGCTGAGGATTGTTCTGGCTATTCTTGGATGTTTGTGTTTCCATATGAATTCCTGTGTTGTTTCTTTCTAGGTCTGAGAAGAATGTTGTTGGTAATTTAATGGGTATGG
>NW_007256678.1:0-853 GCF_000164805.1 Carlito syrichta
ACCGCTGCGGCCATTTCTCTAACCACCACCATTCAAACGGCGGAGGCTGTTAACAACTTGTCTTCTGCTGTGGCCCAAGCCCTGGATACCCAGAGAAACATAGATAGCACCCTAAAGGCAGGCATTCTTATCTTAAATCAAAGGGTCGACCTTGTTCAAGAACAGGTTGATATTGCCCTGCAGTTAGCTCGTATTGGATGCCAATGGAGCTACCCTGGGCTCTGCATTACTAATGTGCCTTTTAACAACTACAGCCACGCTGCGGCGCTATCCCGTAACCTTTCCAGCTATCTTACAGGTAATTGGTCAGAGAACTTTGATAAGCTGCTTGGAGAACTATGTACACCCATCGTAATCATCAATTCCACCCGAGTAGATACTAAGCTGGTTAAAGGACTCATGGGATGGGTCACCACAATTGCATCTCATGTAAAGGAATGGGCAGGACTTGCGGGTCTTGGGATCTGTCTTGTACTTCTATGCCTCCCTTTTGTCCGGTGCATGTGTAATGCTCGGCAACAGCACAAGAAGGAGCAGGCCCTCATGGTGTAGGCTCTCGCGGCCATGGAGGCTGGTCGATCTCCCCAAGTGTGGATTGGACTGCTAGGGAAGTAGCCAAGGACGGGTAAGATCCCCTGGGAACGTTACCAACCTAAGACAGGGGACAGGCCAGCGCTGCTTGTATTCCCAATGACGGATAAGGAACGTTTCCGCAAGGGACAACCTAAGACAGGCATTCTCTCGTTCATAAAACAAAAAAGGGGGAGATGTGGAGAGCGCGGCCTGAGCCAAGATGGCGCCCGGGATCTCTGCCAAGTCCCATGATTAGGCGCATGATATACCGCCGGGCCCT
>NW_007256678.1:1272-48964 GCF_000164805.1 Carlito syrichta
CTTTGAGAAGAACACGTTGTTGTTGCCTCCTTCCTGCTGGTCAGGGGTGAGCGACAATATTGAATATGTGGAAAGCATCCTTACTGTTTCACCAATATTGCTGTTGGTAGTTATAAGACCTCCTTTAAAGTTTGACTCAGTACTCCATAAGGTAGTTAATGCAGACATTTTTGACCTCATTGGTAGAGTGTACTCTTCATGTTTTCTTTACCATTTTGTTCTTTACTTTGCTCTTGTCTACGTTTGCCGTATTTTTTCATGTCTGAAGTATATTCTCTTTGATAGAGAAGACAAGCAAAATCAAAGCAGAGGCGAGATACTTCAATGCCATGCATTTTTACTGTTACAGCTACTGATAGGTTGTACTCTGGAAGGAACAAATATATGGACAAGTCCAGTCTTCTATGCTCAAATTGAGCTAAAGTTTTCCTTTGTATGATCTTATATGAAACATAAATCTAAGTTTATTTAGAAATTATCCTTGATACTAGTGATATACTTACAAATCAAGGTAAATTTTAAATTTCTTTTTTTCATTGTACACCATATTAAAACCTAGCACAGACATTTTGGACACACACAATTATTAGATTCTTTAAATGAATATGACTAGCTTCCAATAATTAGAATTAGGGAAGGCTATCACCCAGATGAAACTCTATCACACATTGTGCTGCTAACTAGGAAATAAACATGAACAATTTTATAGCCTGTGTAATCTGGATGACTTCTGATGCTCTATCGTGTTAGTGCTCCTGTAACATTTGGCATGCAGACCAAAAGTGAATGTAATATTGGTTCAGCAACTGGATTTGACTTCTCAGATTCAGACAGCAAACAATCTTCTGAATCAGTGTTAGGATACTTGTGCGCTTAAAAATCAAGAATAAGATAAGGGTAAATGATGGAAGCTGTGTTGCTCACTGGTGGAATGGGAAGTTTCAAACTGGCAATGGAGAAGAGTAGAATAACCCATATAGTACTGAACTAGTGTTCATCAGTACACATCAATATGAGCTAATGTTTAACTTAATGTAGATATTGATAAGTAGACATAATTATTGAAATGTCTGTTTACACAGTTTACTGTATGTATATTTACTACATGTATTTCCTAGCTTTGTCTCCTCAAAAGTCCTAGAAGCAACAACACTCTAATAGCAATGAGAATACTCAGTGGTCACATTTTGGTTTTAAATGTCTTTCTCCAATAAAAAGGAACCAGTGCTCCTTGGAGAAATGACTAATTCTAGTGCTGAATAAAGGGTAAAGTTAAGAGTTGCAATGAAGAAAACTAGTGCTGAGCAAAAATAAATCAGATGAGCTTGGAGAATCTCTTGTTTTTCAATCTTTTCACTTCTAAATGTGGACTTTGCACAAATTAGTCACTTCACTATCATTAACCATAAGGAAACAAGGTGTCTCTCACTGAAGTTTTCTATAATTACTTCTTTGTCAACTGGAAGTTGCTTTTACATTTGATGTCATACCCAGAGAGGCAACTTTCTTTGTTACTTTTAACACTTTTTTGTCAGATACAATTTTCAGTCTGTCAATGTTTTCAGACATTTAATATTTACTCAAATGAAATATTCAATGCATACTTTCATCAACACTTTTGAGATACTGATATATGGCAAACACAAATAAGATATGTTTCCTGCTACTTAGAGATTGCTGCTTAATTAGTATGTGGGAAGAAACAGACAACAAGTAGTAGTACTTCTACTGTGTAAAAAACTTTAGGATAAAAGTGTGCACTGGTATTTATTAAAATCCACTGAAGAAATTTCTAAGCCAGCCTTCCTGGAATTGATTGGTTAGAGAAGGCTTCCTCAAGGAGGTTCACCTGAAATGAATCTTCGAAAACAAAAGGTGATGCATAAGGATACAGAAATGAAACAATACAAGGTGGGTTGAAGTTTAATTTTGAGAAAGAGAAATTCATATTCTTGAAATACATTGAATTCAGAAGATGAAGTTTGGATGTAATTGAGGAGTAGCAAAGGATGATACTGCAACAGTGAGCAGGGAACATATCATGGTGGGTTTTCTATGTCATGTTAAAGAATTTGAGTAAGTTAGGGGCTTGACATAATCAGGTTCCTGTGTTAGAATGATCATTATAATAATAATAATAAAGAGACAAGATTGAAAGGGTCATAATTAGAATCAGGCAGAACACAGCTGCTACTGCCAAGATTTAGTTGGAAAAAATTAATTATGAGGTAATGAATTATGACAGTAGAAATATGAATGGAGAGGACATAAATCTCCAGTGCCACTCATAGTACCCATCAACAGCAATACTTCATATGTATTTTTGAATAACTAAATCAATAAACAAAATTAAGAAATTTAGGGTAGGAATTTGGGCAGTAGAATGGGTAAAAATAAGAGTTGCAATGAAGAAAACTTTGACTCAAAGACAGAAATTGTAAAACCAGATGGCAAGGGACAGAAATTGTAAAACCACATGGTACTTATTCACTTGAAACAGTTTTCAAGTGAATAAATACCTTACCATTATAATATCTTTAATATCCTAAATAGTTTTGAAGACACAAATCTTACAATTCTGACATTTGATTGGGCAATTAATAATATACTACCAGAACAATATTTTATGTTCCTTCTGTTATATCCACCAAAATGCTTGTATCTTCTGCTTTATGAATTTCCATATAAATATTGTATTACTGCTTACCATGAATAATCCCTCTGCTTTCTGCTCAGTGTCTCTCTCTCCCTACCTCTCTTCCTTTCTCTCTTAAACCCGTGTACATTTGTCATGCGTTTTATGGTCTATTTTGAATATAATGAGCAATGCTTTAATCTGTGTCTTTATCTTCTAACTTGTCTAGGTTATAGGGAAAGAAGAAGCTGATCATTTGTTCAAGTTTGTTTCCATTTGCCAAGCTGTCAGGCCAGTTACAATATTTTACAATATCTAAAGGTGTGGACTGACAGAGTCTGGGAACACCCATGCCCAGTGTGTACAAACCCACTCCCATGTTCCCAAGCATGTCTCACAGGAAGGCAAATGTACATAGGAAACGCTTAAATAATCCTGGTTTTACCTCTGGTTGGAAGGATAATCAATGTGCATTTGTGAGCAACTCATCATTTTAAGCCTCCACAAACTCAGCAGACATATTCAAAAGAAACATTTTGAAGATATGTTCTTAGGTTTACCATGGTTTTCATGTACTTCCTATTTCAACAAAATGTGCTTCAGGTTCTCTGGCTTTATGTCTGCTCTACTGTAATTTTTATGCCTTATTTATTTGGCTCACTCAAAGATTTTGTTTTCTGGTGGAGGGCTGGTCTTCTTCATCCTCCTTAGTTAAGATCTGAGCAGTCAGTTCCACTTCAAGTACCTTTTTTCTTTTCTTTCTTTCTTTTTTTTTTTTTTTGAGGTTTCACTCTGTTGCTCAGGCTGGAGTGAAGTGTCATGAACACAACTCACTACAGCCTCAACTTCCTGCATTCAGGTGATCCTTCTGCTTCAGCCACCTGAATAGCTGGGACTACAGGTATGTGCCACCACACCTGGCTAATTTTTTGATTTTTTTTTTCTCACTAATGTTATCCAAGCTGGTCTCAAACTCCTAGACTCAAGCAATCCTCCAGCCTAGGCCTCCCATAGTGCTGGGATTGCAGGCGTGACCCACTGAGCCCAGTTCTTATACTCTCTGAGGATTAGCTGTACCTCTCATGAGCCAGTATACATATCTGCAGCAACACACTGGAGGACAAGGGTGAACAGGCACATCATGGAATGATGGAAATGGGAAGTTCTTTACTTACAAGAACTGTTGATGCATTCAATCCAGATGCCACACATTGTCTGAAGGAGAGTAAAAGTCAATGAAATAAAAGTACCTGTTTTTATAGCCATCGGGACAATAATATTTCATTTGAATGAGACAAATTTGAGTAATAATGTTAGCTGATCCACAGATTAATTTAAAAAATATATTTTCAGCCATATGTTTACTGTTTTATTGACAAACCTAACCTGTATAGCTCATTTCTACTCATAAATGAGAAAGTGAATTAAATGGTGATATCAACTTGATTAAAGTTATTCAATATTTATATTGTTCAGATTTCCCCCAAATTAGAAATCTATTGATATGAGTTCAAGTTTTCAATTTGCTTACCATATTTTATCATACTACACACTGAATGGAAATGTAATGTTAACTGTCAACCATATTTTAAAATTTAATAAATAATTTCTTAATTTAAAATTGATGGTCTATTTTATACAAGTGAAATATCTTATAGAAATATGATTAAATTTAATTTAAAATCCCCAAATCATGCATGGATTGTGAATTTACTCTGAGCACTGCAAAGCAAAAGTGCATAATGAATAAGAATTGAGCCTGGAACCCA
Source organism: Carlito syrichta (assembly GCF_000164805.1). Classification (NCBI taxonomy): domain Eukaryota; kingdom Metazoa; phylum Chordata; class Mammalia; order Primates; family Tarsiidae; genus Carlito; species Carlito syrichta. The sequence goes on from NW_007256678.1 coordinate 5,677, forward strand.
ATTGTCTGGGTCAATTCTTGAAAATTCTACCTACTAGCTGTATGACTGTGAGAAAGTTATCTAAACTCTGTGTCTGGTTTTCTTCATCTATAAATTAGGAACACTTGTAGTATTTTTATTGTAGGTTGTAGTAAATATAAAATGAATTATAGCTGTCAAATAGCAACAAACCAGCTTGTAGAAAATTATATCTATATGTGTTTATTAGATAATTTTATATTCTGTCAGAAAATATTGCACAAAATTATTTTAAAATAAAAATATAAAAGTTAAAAATGCACAAAATTAATAATTATAGATATTTTATTAAATAATTTACTTCATTTTGGAATAATAACAGGTTTCTAAGATTCTGGGAGGCACAAAAACAAGGCATTTGGAGGAAATTATAATTTTAATGCTGTTTCTTTCTAAAGATATTAATTTTCTGTCTTAGATTACAATAAATATTTTCAATATTTTTATAATATGTTTAGAAATGTATTGTGAATTGTTCAAAAACAAATAGAATGTTAATAATATGTTCTATAAAACCAATAAGACTGGCCACATTTCATATTGATTTATAGCGATTATTACTAGTGTTGTTCAGTTTCCTATGGACTGTTTTATCTGCAAATAGTATGACTTCTGAAGGTCAAAAATGAAATAAAAATATTTTGCACATCAGCTAGTTCAGCCTATTTTAAATGGCAAAGCGGTTGGCAATTACTTCACTGAAAAATTTAATTTTCCTTTCATATCTTTCATCCTCTGTAGTTTTGTGAATAACTATATTTGCAATCAAGCTTTTCCACAGATAAAAGACTTTGGATTCGTTCATTGGTTGAACATTTAAATAAATATTAATAAAATAATTTTTATGTGATTTTTTTCCCATTTGCTTAGTCTTGTTCCAATCAATTTTTTATATTATTTTAAGCACTACTTTCTCTATCAGATTCTTTTATATTGCTTGCATTCAAAATTTGTTTTCCCAACTTCATTGCTACATGAATTTTCTTTTACTTACCATGGCGAACTGTATAGAAAATAAACATAAAATGAGCTGTTTTGTTTTAAATGGTGAGGCAACGTTTATAATTTGTAAGTATTTATTAATTGAACTTTCTTGAACAAAATATATTAGATATGCTACTTACCAATTCAAGCAGACATAGTGTTGATTTTCAGGAATTATTCTCAGAGTAAAAAAGATAAGTCATACTCAAACACAAATCTAACAAGCATTTCTGTTTTGTGTTAAAATGACATAGAATAATGCCATTTTCACATCTCACCCTTTTTTATTGAATTAGCCATAATATTTACATATCCTATTAAAACCATACTCCTTTTGTTAAAAAGTAAAAAGTTCTGTCCAATAGCCTTTTAAAAAAATTATAATTACCTCCAATACCTTTGGATGATTTTTTAAAAAATTTAAATGCTACTATGTTATGTGATTCACTTAAACAGAGAAGGTTAATCCAGGCATAATTGGTGCTGTTATCAAAAAAAAAAAAATACTAAACACACCTTATAAAACCAAGCATTTTCTGTTTTTTAAATAGAAAAATATACAAGCACATTGTAACCAATCTATACTTTATATGTAGTTCTCTGTATCTTACTTTAATTTCTTTTTTCTAGAGAAATTTATAAGAGAAGTGTCTCTATCTTCATTCTGTATGGGTGGCGTGGACACACTCCTTCATTATCTGGATCTGCAGCAATTCTCTCTCATGCCAATTTTCATTCCCAATATAGTTCATTTTGAAATATGAAGTTTTTTTTGAGGTTCACATGTTATTTGCAATGAGCTCTAAATCTCTGCAATTTCCCAAGCTTTCATCTCCGAAGTACAGAGCAACATTTCACAAACTTTGTTCAATAAAACATCAGAATTCTTCAGTGAAATACAGCAACTATGAAATAGTTTACTTACTTTAGGATATCTATAATGCACATAGCCACATTATAGACTATCAAAAAATCCTACTCAAAAGAAACCAGCCTAGTCTTGTTGAAACCAGTGCTGATACATTTTTAAGACTATAATGCCTTTATTATTTTTTCTTAAATGGTTAGGTGTTGGGGTAAGCAAGCACCCTATGAAATATAATTGGAAAATGTTATGACATCTTTAGTTATTCTAATGCTATTACTATTGGTGCTACAACAAAATTGACTTGAGGTTCTCTCCACTGACAACTTTGCAAGATATGTGTGGTCCTGCTGTCTGGGAATAAATGTCATTCCATTCTTTTCAGCAATGGTGGGTAGTTACATAAACCACTTTGACTTTAGAACAAAATTAAACTTAGAGTAAATCACACTTCAGCGATTCTGCTTAGTCAAAAGAATTATTTTGGTCACTTTAGTCCATACTTTAATTAATCTTGCTCTATGGATACTACAACCAGGGTTTTCCCATTTAATTATGTCATGGTAAGCTTTTCTATTTGAAGTGACTGAATTGACTGAGTGGTTGTTATAAAAATTATATATTTATATTTATCTATATATTTATTTCTTCATTCATGCAAACATGTAATAACATTCACCATGAAATATCTACTTAGTGCCAGCTAAGGCAAGCAAACCAGACCATTGTCTTCATAATGTACATAAAATAATATTCATTAAGAAATATCTACTAAGGGCCAGCTAAGACAAGCAAACCAGACCATTGTCTTCATGGTGTTTAGAAGTATTCAGTATGTCCCTACTTGCCACTATATTGTGTTTCAGTTACAATTTTCCACACTATATTTTTTTCAAACTAGAAAAGAAGCAGGTGCTAACTTAGATATTGGAAGAAGGTTGAAACTAACATTTTAGCACAGAGCTGAGTCCAGTGGGAAGCCAGTCATGAAAACAACTGGACAAAAAGGAGTCAAACCTCTTTCTTGCTGCTGGCAGCTAAACCAAGTCAGGTGACCCTCATGTGGTTGTGTCATGCTCTTGTTAAGGACTTGGAATCACGGTGCAGTGTACAGAGTGGTGGAAGAGGTCAACAGAGGTGAAGAGTTCCTGCAGTAGTGGTACCCAAGGAAGAATCCTAGACTGAGCTCTTTTTTGGTAGGAACTGGGTATGTGTTTTCTACAGCCTACTTACCACTCCCACCACTCTGTATCTTTCTTCCCATTTATTTCCCAAGCTTGTTCACTGACTATTTATTCAATTCTGTGATGTACCTGGTAGCCATAATATAATTCATTTGATACTTAAATTAGAATTGTTTGTGTTGCTTCCAGTAAAGAAGTCTGATTGATATATCTACTGTGAAAAGCCTAGAGCAGAGGGAAAGAAGAAAAGATAAAGATTAATGTGTACAGAAGAGACTATCTCACTATCTGTGAGAATTAAAATCTCAAGAGCATATCCACAGCTTGGTAACTGGGGACCTGAAGTATGGTATTGGAAATGAAGTATAATATTTAGTTTCTATAGTTTCTTCCCTAAGAAGGATTGAAAGCCATATATGCATAAAATACAATTACTCTTTATACTAATTCTCTTGGAATTTTCTGACATTGATAAAAACACAGTGTGAAATTTCATGTTTATAATACTCAGTTAAGATAAGTTTTATTTTCATAGCTACTTACTATCAAATTCAATGAAATAAAACTATAATGAAAGTATTCTATTTATTGTACTTTGCGCATTTTAAAAAGGGATATTTAGATTTTATATTTCATTTTTTCTATGCTTAACAGTATTTTGCGTCGTCACTTCATGGAAGAGACGACTCTCTGAGACTATATCAGTGCCTCTGTTCTTGAATACTCTCCTTGATTAAATAGGCCAAAAGTGTATAATATGATGAATTCTAATTTTGGAATATATTCTGCCTCCTCCCTCTTTTCACATCAACCCCGATATCCCTCCCTTTATTTTCTTGTTAATACTTATTGTATCCTCCTCACAGTCATGCTAGCTATAAAACTTCAAATTCTTTTTGAGTCCTCCATCTAGTTTTACTCAGTTGTAAAACATTAATAGATGCAAGCCTTCACTATAGCTTGACTGGTCCTTTCTTGTTCAAACTGGCTCTCATAACTTTCTAATGATATACCTATAATAATAATCACCTGACTTTTCCAGTTCATTCCACCCAACTGCTTACTTCTGAGGTTTGTCACTTTCAGTCCTTGAAAACAAGCTCCCTGTGTTAGCATGCATGGTCCTTCATAATATGACTTACACTTTATTTCCAGAGTGAGAATCCTTAGTAGTTTCCCTATAATTTTCCTGTTCAAGCTAGTCCATGTGATGCTTTCCTACTTCTGTGATCGTTGTTCATGCTCTTCCTCCTGCCAGAGTTCAGAATCTCTCATAAGTATAAATTACCTACTATGGTCCAGACTTTTCCTGAGCTTTTTACATGTTTTGTTTCACCCAATTCTCATACCAACACTATGAAATGGAAACTGAAATCATACTTATTTTATAGTCACAGGAACTGAGACACAAAACATGTAAGCATGTGCCCAGGGCTGTCCAGCTAAGTGAAAAAGCCAGAATCTATTAATAATCCCACAGAGTCTAAACCAGCAACATAACCTAGCTGATGAACATATGTTAAGCAGATAAAGATTTTAAGAGGTTATGTTCTTTACTTCACCATGGTTAACATTCAAGATGAATAGTAACATATATTTCTACTGACAATGATAATAAAGAGGAAAAAAGGCCCTCTTTATCAAAATTTTGACATCCTTTAGGGTCTATGTCAAAATATTCTCCTTCTAGGAAGAATTTCTTGTTCTCCTTCTTGCCAGATGAAATTCACCTCATTTTCAAGTTTTTATAATTCCTTCTTGTGTTTCCCTGATTCATTGTGGTTTATTCCTGCATGAATTAGGATTCTTCTAGTGCTTATTTCTGTGTTATATTTCTGCTAGGTTATCAGTTTCTCAAGTATGTCCTCCTCATCCTTTGCTTCCCTTGATAAAAGTGGGTGTTCAAAAATATTGTTAGCAACAAGCTTTTATGGACACTGAATTACAAACAATAATAGCTAAACATAAATTGTCTTTGATATCTTTGATGTCGAAAATGGATGAATTGTTATTTTTAAAGAAATTCTCACACTACAAAAGTATATTTTAATGTTTACTCACATTTTGAGAATATGTATTCTGTTTGTTCTTTTCTGAGTTTCATGGTTAAAATATAGGATTGTTATGACAGTTTTCAAAAAAGTTTTTGTTTTTAGGCATCAAACTATAATTTTTATCTCAGGCTTCAGTTATATGCTGCAGGAGGATGTTAAAGCCAGTTTTCATATGGTCAGATAATAAGGAATATTGCAATAATATTCATGTACAGGGAGCTGAGAATACCTGTGCAAATTTGAGGGATATGCAGCAAGTATATGGGGAAATCTTTCAAATATAACCTGACTTGATGATTTCAGATAGTGCTTGTTTTCAAATTGTACTACAGAATAAAAAAAAAAATAATCAATGAAGGGCCAGAGGTGGAAAGCAGCTATGGCTATTTAGACAATTTGTATGCTAAAATGAGGATCAAGTTTTCATAATTCCTTCTTGTGTTTCCCTGATTCATTGTGGTTTATTCCTGCATGAATTAGGATTCTTTCAGTGCTTCTTGTTTCTGTGTTATATTTCTGCTAGGTTGTCAGTTTCTCAAGTATGTCCTCCTCATCCTTTGGTTCCCTTGAAAAAAGTGGGTGCTCAAAAATATTGCTATCTTCAAGCTTTTATGAACACTGAATTACAAACAATAATAGCTAAACTTACATTTTCTTTGATATCTTTGATGTCAAAAATGGATAAATTGTTATTGATCCCTTTTTCTCTGTGTATGATCAATTAGTACAGAGCAAGTGTACCATAATATATAGCTTTGAGGACAATTTCCAATTTTTCTGATAATGTGTGGCTTGTCAAATTGACCTGACAAATGTAGACATATCTAAAGAACCAAAATTTATTTCACAGTGTGTTGTCTGAAAAGCGTTAACCACAGAATAAGAAATAGATACATATTATTTCTTTTATTTAGCTTGACTATGGTCCCAGCATCTGCCAGAGGGTAAGAATACCGTGGGTCATTTCAGTTTTTGATGTTCTAGTATATTGAGGAAAAGGTAGAACAGGTTACTACAATAGAATTGTACTGTAAATTGTATGATATTTGCTTTTGAGAAGCTCATATTTTATCCTGTTTCATCACTATGCGTTTTCCCTGGTACTTTTAGGATTTAGAGACTTAACAGGTGGCAAGAAAATTCAGTGTTTTAAAATGAGGTATTCAACAAATTATTTTACTTTCTTCTTACATGTCATATATTTTTGTGAAATTATTTAAATATCAATGTTTTATGGAAAGAATAAAAAAAGAAAATTAAAAGAAGAAAAGGAAAGAAAAAAGTCAAAGATATGTCACTGATTGAAGTAAAACACCTTGACATTTCCAAAAATTATTAAGAACGGTGTTCAACAAGTAGGATGCAATCTAGAAATGGGTCTAATCAGTCACATCCTAGAGAGAACAATGGAACCCCATAATGATTAAGCAATCCATGGTGACCTTGAATAGTTCTACTCCTTTGGAGAGTTCCCTGTGTTGTTAGACTTGGAGGTACAGAGGTGCAGCAGTGAGGTGCAGCAGTGAAGCATAGCAGAAACTTTGTGGGAAATTGTGCTGAAGATTGGTGTGAGCATTTTACACTAGGCAGACCAGAGAGGGTTGAGGGGTTGAACTATCAACGATTCAACTAAATGGTAGAATTGGAATTATAATGTCTTTGCAATTTCCCCTGTTCACCGAATGTCTTCAAAGCTTTGGTTTTGGGAAACAAGGATCAAGCTCATTTTTATGCAATACATTTTTTTTGTATTGTAAATTTTTCCAAACATGCCATTGTTTTGGTGAATTAACTAATCCAAAACTCGAGTTATAATGTTAGAAAGTGAGGTTGCCAGTGTTATAAGAAAAATAACAACTATTTAAAAGAAAACTCCTGCAAATAGGGTAATCAACTATCCTGGTTTCCCTGGAACTGTCCTGGTGTTTGCACTAAAAGTCCCAAATGTCAGGAAATAGCTCAGTTTCTGGCAAACTAGGACAGTTGGCCACCTTAAGCAGAAATTAAAGAAAAAAATCTCTAGCTTCAGAGATAATTTTTTTTTTTCTCTCAAGAAGATTTTTATCCTAAGCCTCCTCTAACACAGGTAGCGTTTTCTCAATTTAAAGACACCACTGCAGGTCCATCTGTTTAGACAGGTTTTCCTTCTCTGATAGGGGAGATAAAGTACTGTTATTCCTCCTTTACATTATGAGGTTCTTTTCTCTGTATGCATAAGATGCTTTCTAAATATCTCATTAATCCTCACAACATTCCTGTTGGTAGGGGAGCAAGCATTATAACTTCAGGTAGTGAAGAATCTTGCCACTATAATAATGGCATTTTATTACTTAGCTTAATGTGATTTTATTGCTGATACCTGGAAGTTTGAAACAGAGTAGCTTTTGCAAATGGTTATAGTAAATAAACCAAACATCATCTTGGACATAAATGCTGTAGGATAAATGTTAAAGTTTGACAATTAAGTTTGAGATAGGAGAACACGTTGTGCCTTCTCTTCCATTTCTAATTTACATTCAGTGTTTCCACCTTCTTAGTTTAACTAGTCAGCTTAAAATTGTTTGCTTTCCGTACAGATATTTTAGAATTCTCAAGTCTTTGGTGTGTTTTAATGTGGAAACAAGCAATTTTTGAGTTGGAAGGGATTCTAGAGATCACCTAATAGTCTGTAATAATAATTCAACTTGTCAATTCCTTTTTCAGGTCAGAAGCACTAACATGAAATATTTGGCAAGATTTCTGGACTGAGTCTCCACTTTGTTTATGACCCTACCAGGTTGTCGGACTGTTGTTAGGCCTTCATACTATCTCCGAAACTCAGTTTCTACATCTTGAAAATGAGAGGGTTGAACTAATTAATTGCAGGGGTTCTCTGAAGTTTTGAGATGACAAAGAGCAGATGCATAGGTGGTTTGTTAGTGAGCTGGGTAACAGAGCCAACACCCACATCCAAGTCTCTGAATCCTGTTTCCAATGTAACCTCCCACAAATTTTCTCAGTGAATTTTTAAATTATTTATTTAAGAACTTCTCACTTTACCTCCCCTAGAATATAACTATACTGAATATTTTTCCTGCATTTTTCTGCTGGTATCTCCTGAGATCGAAAATACAATGAAATTTGTTTACTAGGCCACCTGTAATCATAGACCACCTGCCTAAACAAATTTGTCAAGCATCAATTCTATTTCCTAGAGGTGTACTGCATCTGGTGGCCACCTGCTTTATGGGTCTGTGAGCAAACTCATCAAGAGCATTAGGCGACAAAGTCAGAATTTTTTGGGAGGAGAGTAATAAAAGCCACAACCCCCCAAATTTGTAGAAAACTAAATATTTACAATTACAAATATTTCTTAGTTAACAAAAATTCACTTAGCATAAATTCTAGCTTCAGAAATCCACAAATCAAATTGCTGGTCAACCTAACAAATAGTTATTCTGACCTATTTCTCATCCTGCATGTTTTTCCTTTTATTTGTAGTGGAATAATCTTTTTCTTCCAAGAAGCAAAAATTGCTATACATTTTGGTTGTCTTATTTGAATATTACTTCACAGAGATTGTAAACATAATTATTTCCACTTACTACTGAGAGAGTATTGGTCATTTGAAGAAATGATGATGATAGATTAAACAGAAACAGTTGCTAGAGTCTCACCTTGATGTTTCATCCATTAACATGGTTCTCACATTACTATTTCATCTCCTCCTGTGGCAGGCTTCACAGCAAGCATTTTGTCTTGGGCAGTGGTATCATTTCATTCTGCTACACAGTTAAGACAGAATGGTCACCCAAGTGATTTGCAGTGGTTCTAGAAATAGGAATTAAGATTCCTACCTTTATACTGTCTGGTGTTCATTTATTTATTTATTTACTTTTTCCCCTCAAACATTAAGTGAAACAAACAGTTTAATGTCCTGAGCAGCTATACCTGTCTCTTGGGAATTAAAGTTTGCATTCAAGTGAAGGTGAAAATGACAGTTTTAAACAAGTGAGTGGTCAACAAGACACATCACTGATCATGTGACTAACAATCCTAAATAATAACTTCATAAGTCTGTAAGAATTTCTACACTTTTTTTTTCTTTTTTGATACTCCATATTAAAATTCTTCTTTGGGTCACAACTTCCAAGATATGTTGTGGTTTATTGCTGGATGTTACTATGAGTCTTACTATATCTCATATGTTTGTTGAACAATGAAGAACATAAAAACGCTTCCAATGATAATTTTAGAGATTTCAAAGCATGAAAAAGTACATGCTAAAATTGATATAATGTGATTGTCTTAAGAATTTTGTTATCTATTGACCCAGGTCTGTGCTAGGACAGTTGGGGCTTACAAGTAATGAATAAAGCTGTGACTTTTTAGATTTGACAAGATCTAATTTAAACTACTAATATTAGGTATTGCTATTTCAGATAGGAAAGTGAGAAATACAATATTAGAGAGAGATTTTTGTTGTTGTTTTCCAATCGTATAAACTAGAAATAGCCATTTTCTACATAGGTAATTCAAATAGCTTTCAAGGAATTTACTTTCTTTTGAATAACTCATTTTAGTTCTGAAGATACTTTATAAAATTCCAAGGGAGAACTTATCATTATTGCAACAGGCCCTAAATAATGTCTGAAACTAATTCAACAAATCTTTCATTCCTGTTTTTTTTCATGGCTCATAGAAGTTGTCGGTAGGAAATACACAATCCAGGAGCAAAGCTTTGCTGCATTATTTGGTACTGACATTTGTGTGTGAAAAACAAAATCATTTATTATTTTCTTCAACCATCAGCCAAATGCTTTCTGACATTATATTCTAATTTTGCAAGATTCAGAATCAGGTATCATAAATGACAGAGGAGGTAAACTGTGAGACTCAGTTTAATGCCTCATTCTTCTCATTTTTCAGGGGTAGAGATAGAAACATTCTGAAAAATTCACTTCTGTGCACACGAATCCTTATAAATGCAAATTCTATTGACTTTAACATTCAATTTGCTAGCAAACTTGAAAGGTTTGAAATTGCACTTGAAAATGCCTTCTTTTTGATAGTCAACAATGAATATTTTCTAAGCAGTTGATGACATTAAGATTAAGTAACATTAAAATCACAATTCAATCCATGAAGATTAATATGTTTATTTCTATTTGCAGTTGGAAATTTCTCTAATGTGGCAAATGGAAGCTTTGACATCATTTTTGTTGCTGGTCTCTAGTCAAAACAAAAAACAAAAACAAAAAACTCCATTTCTGATACATTATGTGCACAAATATGTATTTGTTGAGCTAAACTTATTGTCACTTGATAAATTATTAATTAGTCAATTTAAGGAATATCTTTTGATTACTTTCTTTTCGCCAGTTTCTTGAGGAAACATTACAGCTGCTTTCTACCTTTTAGTCTCTGTTCCTGCACTTTACTCTCTAAGATTTTTTTCTCACTATAAAATAGACTTGATTATCTTTAGCTTGGCTGCTAGTACCTCATTTTCACTTGATTTCCCATTTTCAGGATCGAGTACTTTTCATCTGTCTAGCTATTATTGTCAAAGTTAGCTTCTTCATCTGTCACACTGACCCATCTTTCCCTACCTGAAGTCCTTCATCAATTTTCCATTGCATTGAGCACCAAGTCTGCGATATTCTCATTATTTTCTAAAACCTTTCACCAGGAAGATAAAAATACTTTCCTTTTTTTCAATTGCCACTTCGCCCAGTTCTTTTTGTTTGCCTCAAATTTGTCTCTATGGATGTGCATCATTTAAATGATTAACATTTTAAAAATTTAATTTTTAACTGACACATAATAATTGTACCTTTTATGTCCCCCATAAGACCTACAATATGTCATGATCAAATCAGTGTAATTTGCATATTCAATACCTCAAACATTTATCATTTTTTGCATTGGGAACATTCATTCAAAATCCTCTCTTCTTGCTATTTGAAAATACCCAATAAATTGTAAACTATAGTCAGCCTACAGTGCTATAGAACATGTGAATGTATGCCTCCTATGTAGATGTAGTTTTATATCCTTTAATCTCTTTCTATTCCCCTACCCTTGATAGCCTTTAGTAACCACTGTTCTAATCTCTGCTTCTGTGATCAATTTTTAAAAAAATTTCTATATGAAAACACATGGTATTCAACTTCTGTTCCTGGTTTATTTCACTTAATGTTCTCCAGGCTTATTCTTGTTGCTGCAAATGATAGGATTTCATTCGTTCAGAGAGTTTAGTAGATTTCCATTGTATATATATACCACTTTCATTTTTTATCCATTCATCTACTGATGAGCAAGATCCCAAATCTTACCTATTGTGAGTAGTGCTGTAATAAGCATGTGCATTCAGGTACCTCTTGGATAGTCTGATTTTCTTTTCTTTGGATATATATTCCCAGTAGTGAGATTGCTGAATTATATGGTAATTCTAGTTGTAGTATTTTGAGGAATTGCCACACTGTTCTCGAAAATGCCTATAATAGTTTACATTCCCACCAACAGTGTATGAGCGTTTCCTGCTCTCTACATTTTTTGCCAGCACTTTTTGTTGGTTTTTTTGATAATAGCTATTTTAAATGTGATGAGATAAAATCTTGTTGTGGTTTAATTTGAATTTCCCCAATGATTAGTGATATTAAACATGTTTTCATATATTTGTTGGCCATTTGTATGTCTTCTTTTCAAAAATATCTATTCAGATACCTTACCCATTTTTAAATCAGATTAATATTATTAATTATTTGCTGTAGAGTTTTTTGAGTTCCTTCTATATTCTGGATATGAATAGTGTTTTGCAGGAATAATTTGTAAATATTGTCTACATCCTCAAATTTTGCTTTTGTTATCTCTGCTTTTGAGTCCTTATCCATGAAACCTTTTTCCAGACCAATGTTCTGAAGCATTTCCCATATGTTTTTTCCTAATAGTTTTATAGTTCCAGTCTTACATTTAAATCATTTTATGTTGATTTTTGTATATGGTAAGAGACAGAGGTATAGCTTCATTCTTCTGCATATGGATATTAATTTAATTGCATTTTTAGTGGCATTGTGCCCCATAAAAATGACCAACTAATATCTTAGTCTTTTGGAAAGTACAATTTATCTTGGCATACCATCCTTTTCTAGTACACAAAACATTATTTAAGTAATTAAAATAGCTTCTAAAACATCAGTTTACTAAATCTTCTAAACTATTCAAATTAGCACTAGCTTACAGTCATCTTGACCAATTAAGATAATGATATTTTCTTTTACTATGCCTCAATCTCTTCTGCAAGGATGGAGAGTAGGCATTGTCTTTGAGACAACTCTAAAATTTTCTACCCTAAATTATATTGCATAAATGTTTTATATTTCATTCAGTTCTTGGTGTATAAATTTGTTCCATTGTTGGTATATCTTATAATGTTTTTCCATGTCTCTGCCATCTTTTTGAAGATAAGAACTATTTAAATAATTTTCTCTGAAAATGTTAAAAATTCCCTATGTCCAATTAAATTCTTAGTTTTGACTACTTCTTTTATTTACTATTTTTAGAACAAAAGCATATAACATCTGGATACCGAAAATGTGTTTAAAAGACCTAGAAATTGGGGCAGTGGCATCTTATTTTTTAAAAAGTTCATTTTTTGTATGGAAGGAGGAAGAAAGCCTGTATTTTATACATAAACAATAAAATAATTTCCATTGCCATTACAACTTTTATTTTTCTCTTTTATGGTTCTTATACTTTAATATGCATATGAAAAATCTAGAAGAAACCATTAAAACTATACGTGATCAGACTCTAATTTTAACAATTTTAGTTTATCCTCAAATGAATCCCAGAGTTCACAATTTTAGTTTTAATAATTTAGCTTCTTACTATACTTTCTGAGATTTAATATTTTATTATATTAGACCATGTCAGTAGATTGATTTATGCCTTATTTGTCCAAAAAAAAAAAAAACTTACTGAAACTAGAATTATTTCTTATTACTCTGCATTACTATTGTCATTTGGATAGCAAATTCATATTATATCATTTTACATTTACTGGAATTTTTTAAATAGTATAAGGCATTCCAGTTTTCTATTTCATCTATTCTGTGGTAGCCATCAGTCTATAAAACTGCAATGTTTTGAACTTTTTTGCAATTTTGAAATGAAATTGACTGTTACTTCTACTGTATCATTTTACAGATTTTAAATAATCTTTCAAAAAGAATTATCAGGGTGAATTGTAATAAGAATGTGATGTGCAACAAATAGAAACTTCAGAAGGAATTAATTTGTTTTGATATTGTACAGTGGTATAAAGCTATATAGAAATTAAACATTGTTTCAGCAGGAAGATAAGACTAGAGGAAGGGGATTTCTTTAATTATTTTCTAATTTATTATTTATGGAAGCTTTTCTCCTCCTTCTCTGTCCCCTTTTTTCTCTTTAGTACTTAACAAATTAAATATTTGTCACATTGATTTCCCTGAGACACTATCTTTTCATTAGCAACAACAATGCACCATTTACCCTAACCCAATTTTATCTGAAATCCCTTAACTTTCTCCATTTTCTGTGGCCAGAAAATTGTAGTATGAAAGAGTGGTTATCAGAATTTGAGAGACTTTAAGTTTTACTTTCTACTTAGTATTTTAAAAATTTAGATTTATATGAGTGTCATATAAACTAACTTAACTTTTAAAAATTAAATACTAAGAGGGGAATTCATATCTCTAATGAACACACATGAAGAAAATGGAAAGATCACAAGTTAACAGTCTAACAAATCACCTAACGAAGACAGAAAAGAAAGATCACCCAAACTATAACTTCAGCAGAAGAATCCAGATCGCCAAAATAAAAGCCCAAATGTGGGACATAGAAGACAAAAATAATACAAAAAAATCAATGAAACAAAAAGCTGCTTCTTTGAAAGGATAAAGAAGACTGATGGATCTCTAGCCGGATTGGCCAAGAAAAGGAGAGAAAAAGTCCAAATAAACAAAATCAGAAATACAAAAGATCAAGTCACAATGAACTCCACCCCCCCCCAAAAAAAAATTCAAAAGATTAGCAGACATTACTATGTACACTTGTATGGAAACAAACCTGAAAACCTAAATGAAATGGACGATGTTCTGACATCACACAACCTCCCCAGGTTGAAACAAAAAGAAATTGACACCTTAAATAGACCACTAACAACCCAGGAAATTGACTTTGTCAAAAGAAAACTACCTACAAAAACAAAACAAAACAAAACAAACAAACAAACAAAAATCCCTGGATCAGATAATAGCTTTTCTGCCGAATTCTACAAAACATACAAGGAGGAGCTGATACAAATCCTATTGAAAGTATGCCAGCCAGTGGAGAAGGATGGAAGTTTCTAAAATCATTTTACAAAACTAGCATCACATTGATACCCATAAAGGCAAAGATCCAACAAAGAAAGAGAACTACAAGTCAATATCCATGATGAACATAGGTACTAAAATTCTCAGCAAGATTCCAGCTAATCAGACCCAACAACACATCTAAAAAATCATCCACTGTTACCAAGTAAGCCTCATCCCTGGGATGCAGGGCTAGTTCAACATCCTCAAGATCATAAATCTAATTAAACACATTAACAGTTGTAAAAAGAAGAACCACATGATTATACCATTAGACATAGAAAAAGCTTTTGATAAAATCCATCATCCCTTCTTGATAAAAACTCTCAAACACCTAGGCATAATCCCACAACCAACATACTGCTAAACTGACAGAAATTGGAAGCATTTCCATGAAAACTGGAACAAGACATGGATGCCCAGACTTTTCCTTCCTGTTCAACATAGTGTTGGAGGTCCTAAATAGAGCAATTAAACAAGAGAAAGAAATCAGGGCTATCCAAATAGGAAAAGAGGAAATTAAGTTATTCCCCTTTACAGATGACATGATTCTATACTTTGAAAACCCAAAGTTTTCCTTGAACTGATAAAGGACTTTGGCAAAATCTTAGGGTATAAAATAAAAGTGCAAAAGGCAATCACATTCCTATACACCAACAAAAAATAAAAATAAAAGCCCATATAAATAGCACAGGTCCATGCATAATAGCCACAAAAAATGAAATACCTTGGCATCTTTCTAACCAGAGAAGTGAAAGACCTCTACAATGGAAATTGCAAAGCACTGCTCAAAGAAATCAAAGATTATATAAATAACTGACAAAATATTCCATGCTCATGGATTGGAAGAATCAACATTGTTAAGATGTCCTCCCTAACCAAGGCAATCTATAGATTTAATGCAATAACCATTAAATTACCAGCATTATTCTTCTTAACCTGGAAATGACAATACAGAAATTCATATGGAAACATAAATGACTGCAAATAGTCAAAATATTCCTCAGCAAAAGAAACAAAGTGGGAGGTATCACACTTCCAGACTTTAAATTTTATTGTAATAATCAAAATAGCCTAGTATTGGTAAAAGAACAGGCATATAGACCAATGGAACAGGGTAGAGATCCCAGAAGCAAAACCTCAATTTCTCAACCAGGTAATCTGCGACAAAGCCCCAACCAATCACCACTGGAGAGAGGAGAACCTATTCAGTAAATGGTGCTGAGAAAACTGACTGACTACATGCAGAAGATTAAAATAAGACCCCTTACCTATCACCATACACAAAAAACAACTCTAAATGGATCAAATACCTAAACATAAAACCTCAAACTATAAGAAACTTAGGAAATGCTGGAGACACCCTTATGGAAACTGAAACTGGCAACCAATTCCTGATCAAAACCCCAAATGCTCATGTCATAAGAGATAAGATAGACAAAGGGGACCTCATCAAACTGAAAACTTCTGCAAAGCAGAAGAAACCATCAAGAGAGTAGGGAGACAGCCCAAAGAATGGAAAAAAATATTTGCCAACTGTATATCTGACAAATGCCTAACATCCAGGATCCACAAGGAACACAAAAGTGCCGAAAAGAAAAAAACAAAAGCCCTCTTACAAAATGTGCAAAACATATGAATAGACACTTTTCAAAAGAAGACATATGAGCAGCCAACAGATACATTTAAAAAAGTGCTAATCCTCATTAATCATCAAAGAACTGCAAATTAAAACCACACTGAGATGCCACCTAACTCCAGTCAGGATGGACATCACCAATAACTGAAAAAACGACAGATCCTGGGGAAGATGTGGAAGGAAAAGTGAACAATTCTACATTTTGGAGGGAGTGCAAACTAGTATAAACTGTGAAAAACAGTTTGACAATTCCTAAAAGATCTAAAAATTGACCTTCCATACGACCCTGCAATCCCGCTTCTGGGAATATACCCAGAGGAACTCAAATCACTCTATTAAAAAGATACCTGCACACACATGTTTATTGCAGCATTATTCACAATAGCAAAAACATGGAACCAACTGTGTTGCCCATTGAAAGAGGACTGGATAAAAAAAATGTAGTACATAATCATGATGAAATATTACATAACCATAAAGAAGGACAGAATTATGAACTTTGAAGCAACTTGGATGAACTTAGGGTCTATAATAATGAGTGATCTATTCCAGAAACAATGATAGTACCACATGTTCTCATTCATAAGCTGGTCTTGAGCAATTATTATACTATGAGACTGGGAGTGGCAGTAGTAGGAAACTGTCAGGGGAGGGAGGGGGGACACACCTAATAAACAACAGTGCCTGTATATGACCATTTTTATACCTGACCCTGAATTGTACCTCACATTTTTAAAGTTTAAAAAAAAACAATAAAGATTAGTTTAAAATTTAACTAATTTTTATTTGACTCTAAATAATTATACTTCTTTATAAAATTTTTAATGAGAACAGAGATGACTGTATGTTTATTATTTACAGTGTTGCTTTTGCTTAAATACCACTTATCTGCTTTGGTTTTATGTAGCCTGCTTAAAAATGCAGAAGCCTTATTAAGCCACAGAGCTTAAGAAAGAGCTGGTTTGAGTAAGAAGAGCTGGGGTTTCAGGAATTGTGTCACCAGTAGTTATCTGGAGTCATTGACCATGTATCTATTGTAAGAACTTAAAAGTACTGAAAGGATTTTATTCACAACTTCAGAAATAAAATACAAATTCAGTAAAAATGAATAAATATATATGCAATGTTTCATAAAGTCAATACATGCTTAATTATATACAACAAACTATAAATATTTAGTGGGATTCTTTTTTTTTTTTTTTTTGAGTTGGAGTCTCACTCTGTCGCCCAGACTGGAGTGCAGTGGCCGCTCCCGGCCACCGCAGCCTCGCCTGCTGGGCTCCGGCGATCCTTCCGCCTCAGCCTTCCAAGTAGCCGGAATTACAGGCTTGCACTACCATGCCCGGCTGATTTTTTGATTTATTGTAGAGATGAGGTCTCGCTAACCAGGCGGGTCTCGAACCCGCGGGCTCAGGCAATCCACTCATCTCAGCCTCCCAAAGGCGCGGGATTACAGGCTGAGCCACCGAGCCCGGCTTTTAGTGGGATTCTTATACATACTTTCAGTTTCTCCATTATTTACATTGGTAAAAATTCATAGTCAACTCATCCTTGGAATTTCCATTAGCCTGGTTTGGTCTCACTATCACTTTCTTTGCAGTTGGAGAGAAAGATTCTGCTGATCTCCTTTTGTAGGTAGGCAATACACTGAATGAAAAGGCTGTCAAGTTTGGAGGCAGGCAAACCTGGCTTCCATTGTATTCTACTTTACACTTTTCATCTCCTTCCGATACTTCATTTTTTAAAAATGTTAACACTACCAAGGCTAATTTTTAAAAGGTTGAGGTTCACATTATATGGTATAGTAGGTATAGTATGTGTAAAGTGACTATTCAAATGCCCAGCACATGACTAGCTCTTAGTAAATGGTAGTGGCTATCACGGTGAAGTTAGTGATGACCTATAATTTTTTTTAAAAGTATATGTTCATCTCTTTAAATCAGGTCTTAACCTCAAAAAAATGATTTTTTCCTTAAATTTGTGGGTTTATTTTTGATTTTAATCAATTGTTTTAAAGGAATTTTCTTTCTTTAATAAATGTATCTGCTAAATACCAACTACATAGTCTTGTTACCAAGGTATTATTTATTTGCCCATGATACTCCTGTGACCCTTCTTTTGGCTTTATGAGTTAGGGAAGATAAATTATTCTGCTCTGGATTTTATGAAAAATGGTTTTCCTCTGGTTGGGGCTGAGATGAAAATATTCTGTACATATACAAACATGACTCCCATGACATTTTCTAAGTTACTTGATTTAATACTCCCACCGGTAGAGCTGCCATTATTAAGGGAAGACAGTAGAAGAGACAGCAGGAAAAGTTCAACTTGCCCTGTAGGAGATGGAGATTGAATTTCAACTCTTTAGTAATTTTTTTTTAAATCAGGCATTCAAAGGGACTGAGCTAATTTTGGTGGGGAAGTTTTGGGAACAGGACTCTGGTCTGTGAATTAACTTGCATTTAAAAGGGTCATATATCATTCTCCTTTACAAAGAGTATAAAAGTCACAAAGTATTATTCAAATGAAACGGCTAATCTTTCTTTAGTTGGGATATTGGTTTTTAAATAATATTCTCCAATTCAAAGTTTCATTCCTCTTTAGAAATGTCTAATGCTTGTTCCCAAAAGTCTAAGTGTCTGTTAAAATTCCCATTGCAATTTATAAACCAGGGTTCTAAGCGATGCAAGTCATTTTATATATTTATCTCTCTTTGGCAGTTCTAACAGCTGAAGACTTAGTATTAGCTATGAATTTCATTACTGTAATTTTACTCCCATTCCAAATCATTAATATTGATGATAAATAAATGATAGTGTTAGCCAAGCTAAATAATATTTTTTCAAACTGCTTAGAAAAGGAAAAACACTCACAATTTTTCACAGTGCCTTAGCAAATTGGGGTGGAACTGAGATATGAGAGCAGAACTTTAACCAGCAAGTGTGATGCTACCATTCTGAGTTTTTTGCCCCTAATATTTGTCACATTTATAAAAACTAAAAAGTTTATTTTATTAATAAAGCATCAAAGCAGAATAACATTGATTTCCATTTTGTTCTGGCAACTTAAGGTAAATTCTACATATTCAGAGAAATTTGGTCTGATGATGCTATTGGAATACTTTAAAGAAAATGTGTTATATACATTTGTCCCAAACTAGATGATTTTTAAAACATATCCGCCTTCAAACTAAAGACTCTAATTAAACACCTTAACTTTAGATTCCCTGACACTATTTACTCTTAAACCTAAATAATTAGATAAAAATTAATTTTTATCTGTGTTTTAAACACTCCCTTAGATGCTCTATTATATACATTGAACCACAGGAGATATATGAAAGGATTCAGTTTGATAAGACAACGACTTACCATGGAGAGTAACTTATCATGGTGATCTTTCTCTCTCTCTTGCTCACTCTCCATCTTCTCTCTCCATCCCCGCATACACTGCTTTGTCTTCTATGGTGTAAATATTTTATTTTCTTCTTGGCATTCAGGTTTTTTACTGAATGGCTTCTTATTTTCATATTATTATTAATTTTTTTTTTAGTTGAAGTTGTACTCTGTCACCCAGGCTGGAGTACAGTGGCATGCTGATGGCCCATGCAGCCTCAACCTGCTGGGTTCAGGCGTTCCTTCACCTCAGCCTTTCAAGTAGTGGGAACTAGAGGCACATGCTACCACATCTGGTTAATTTTTTGATTTGTTGTAGAGATGAGGTCTTCCAAGTTGCCCAGACTGGTCTCGAACCCATGGGCTCAGGCAATCCTCTTACCTCAGCCTCCCAAAGTGCTGGGATTATAGACATGAACCACTGTGCCCAACTCTTATTAATTTCTTTAGAGTAAGGTAAGTTGGAATGAATTTTGACTTTGTGGAAGTTATACTTACATTCTCAATCTAGTTCTGAGACATACTAGCCATGCGAATTTGGACAATTTGAAATTATTTGATTTCTTTGGATTTTATTTGTTTTATATCATAGAAGGAGAAAATATTTGGCCATGAAGAATTTGGGGCACATAATAGGTTTGCTACAGTATTAGTTCATCCCCTTAATTTGCTTACTTTCTTCTTGTTAGAATGTATTTTTTCTTCTGTGTTTGTGCATATTTATGTTCTAGTACAATATATGGAACATTGTAGCAGTCTACTAAATGTCTGTTAAATGAATAAATGACACCCTATTTCACTTTGAGTCATTTTCATATCCCAAATTCCAGGAGTTTCCTCTGCAAGTTTTTAGTAACTGCTATTGTGTCTTTACTAAATGGTCACAGGCTTACCTAGGAATCGATTCCTGGGAATGTTGAAGCTCTGACTCACACTTTCTAAAACAGTTTTGCAAAGATGAATGTTAAAGTGATGCCATTACAAAGGGAAAGAAAACTAAAAGAAAATGACTGCAAATTATGTATATAGTTTTATAGATAGTAGGAGAAAGTGTTAGAATGAAAATATTGGTGTTCAGTGTCTAAAAGCAAAGGACTGAGAGACTATCACGAAGAAAGGAGAGGATGGTCAATAATGTTTAATATTACAGAAATGTCATGTGGACTGTAGGAATGCCCTTAGATTTATTATCAACTTGGAGTTGATATATTAATAATAAAATAATTTTAAAATCATATATTAAAAATAATTATGATATGAGAAAGATATAGTGCTTGGTACAGATGGAAAAATATTATGGAATTTTGTGTGACGTGATACAGAATAACAATATAGATTTAAATATTTACATACAGTACTGCATGACATAACTCTATGAAATATTTGAACATGTGAGGAATCTGCTATAAAAGTACTTTTAAGATAAGTCAATCATTTTATAATAATTTTTTAAATTTTAAGAAAAAGACTTTTTCTAAAATTCAGAACTAGAACAAGTTATTTATATTATCCAAATAAAAATTTCAACTTTAAATTTTATTAAAAATTATTTTATTTCCAAGAGCCCTTTAAAAAAGAGATACTATGTGCTTAAACTTTCCCACTGATTTCTATAATTAAGCTTTATAGTAATATGCTTTGTTTCTTTTATTTTTATTTTTTTGGAGTTGTTGTCTCACTCTGTCACCCAGACTGGAGTGCAGTGGCCGCTCCCGGCCACCGCAGCCTCGACCTGCTGGGCTCCGGCGATCCTTCCGCCTCAGCCTTCCGAGTTGCCGGAATTACAGGCGCGCGCTACCACGCCCGGCTGATTTTTTTGGATTTATTGTAGAGATGAGGTCTCGCCAAGTTGGCCAGGCGGGTCTCGAACCCGCGGGCTCAGGCAATCCACTCACCTCAGCCTTCCAAAGGCGCAGGATTACAGGCTGAGCCACCGAGCCCTGCTCTGTTTCTTAATTAATTTCTTTTTTAAGCTTTCCCCAAAATGAGCTTTACATTATAGTTAAATTTGGTTGCTATTTCCTGATATATCCTTTCTTTCTCCCTCCAATTATTTGTTCTTTATTCTTTTCACTCACTGAACATCTATTTTATTCTAGACTCATCTTAAAGATTTATTCTACAATAATCCAAGATAATTGGGTTACATATAACTCTGTTTAGAAACCGTGCAGACACAAAGATATGCATGGGATAGAAATTTAAGCCTGTCATTTGTACCTTACATTCAAATAGAGATAGATAGAATTTGCAGTTTGCGACGCAAATCCCTGAGTACTCATCTGCACGCACATTATTAAAACTGATGGCTTTTCAATCTTTGAAAAATATGGGACTCTCACTCTTGTCCAATTTCTGTTGAAGTTATATGTTGTCAAAGAAAATTTGCACTGCATAGAACTAAACAGGCAGGAAAGAATTCATTCAAAACTGTTTCGATAAGGAAGATTCAACTCAACTCCAGCGGAGCAAAAGGTGGGCTCCATGTGCCGGGGTAGCTGGTGAAAAAGTACTGGAGGAAATTAGCAGGGAGGTTAGTCAATGTGATTAGGCTATTTGTACTTACTAATTTATGCTTATTGTAGTTGGAGGTTAGGCCCCTACCCTTTCTCACAACCTAAAAGATAGGAATCTATCTCCTTAGAGGACCACATTTCAAAGAGATGGACATTCCTGGGTTGTAAAACTAACTAGGGGCCTGAGGAAAATTTATCTACCTTTCAAAGGGGTAAATAAAGAATTTGGGATTACATGCTTTCTTGAGTAAAGAAAAGGTCAGGGGCTTACAGTTAGAAAGAAGGCTATCTAAAATTTAGTCAAACTGAGGGGAACGTTAAGGTCATTAGGCTATCTTTATTAAGGCCATGCCAGTCTTCCATTGTAAAACTCCATTCATACAGTGATAATAATGTATTTCTGATGGCACATTGCTGTATCTTACAAAAGAGAGGTTGGAAAAATATCCATCAAACAGAATTACTCATTATATTCTTTTCTGTTTTAAGAAGCAGCTCTTCTTCATTTTCCCACATAATCATAAATTCTGGGGCAAGTTTTTGAAAGTCATTATTATTCATTGGAGAATATG
This sequence comes from Carlito syrichta, assembly GCF_000164805.1. Classification (NCBI taxonomy): domain Eukaryota; kingdom Metazoa; phylum Chordata; class Mammalia; order Primates; family Tarsiidae; genus Carlito; species Carlito syrichta. The sequence goes on from NW_007256678.1 coordinate 28,287, forward strand.
ATTTGGGATATTATTATTTTTCTGATGGATTTAACTGAAAACTCACCAAGCTTTTTTTCCCTCATGAACAGTTTGAAGCACAGTATGCACGGGTCAAGGGTTTAGACTGTGAATCTAGTGTTCAGTTATGCTCTGCTCTTACCTCAGGATTTTTTCGTTACTATCACCTGGGACAACCTGCTTAACTGCTTAGGATATCACTTTCATAGCTCTTGGCAGATTAGTAGATTCTCTGTTTTTTGGAAAGTGGCATGTTGAGAATCAGTTGATGGTTATAGAACGCCTGGGACTTTTAGGGGAAAGATGCCACATTAATCCTGTATCACCAAAGGAAATCTGTAAAACCTTTGTTTTTAGGCTGTATTGGCCCATCTACATGTGAATCTTTATGTACACTTTTGAAATTTAATACAATTTGTTTGTAGTCCCTGTAGAGTCCTACTTTTAAAAATTACTTGTGAAAGTCTACATTCCCATGACGTCTGCTCAGAAATACCACTGGATAAGCTCTCTGAGTGTGAGGGTGGGAGTGGGAAGAATGAAAGAAAACAATTAAAATTTGTGTTATTGTTCCTGGGCAAAATCTTTGTGTTTCAGAAAAATATATTTCAAAGCCCTTTCATCTTTAAGTATTATTCAGTAGCTGAAGACTAGCCATGAAATCTTTCTACAGTTTTAGTAGCAACTGAAAAATACATCTCAGACCTTGTCTTTTTTTCATGCAAAAAAACAGCTGCAGGCACAAAAAGCAATCCCAAGGATGCAATTAAACTCAATTGCTTTCTAATGTATTCTTCACTCCCTACAACTATTACATTTCCACAGTAATACATTACTTAAAGTAACAATTATCCTGTGATTTTGATTGTTTTACACAAAATTTCACAATGGTAAGAATACTATTTACATATAAACTATAAAATATGACTGTTCAGAGGAAAAGTGCAGAAAAAATAAATTTAAGTTAGACTTTACTTTAACTAAGATTTTACAAAGTAAACTTAACTTTCGGTTTTTAGGATGGAAGAAGCTGCCAGTTCTTTCCAGAGTCATCATATTAAATGAAACAGAAAACACAGAATAGGATTCTGCCACTTAAGTTATGGAGGTTTCTGTGGGATGTATGATGGAGAATGTTTAGGAACTTTCATGTCTACACCTCTATAGCAAGTAACCTTAAACTTTTTCCCTTGTTAATAAATGAGTAAAGGGCCAAGGAAAAGGAATTGAAACAAAAATTACTTTTAGAATTTTCCACTCACGTACAATATAATACCTGTCATGTACTAGAAGTTTTACAATTGTTTAATTCTTAGCAAAAACTTATTAGTTAAGGATATTATAACCTATTTGTTGTTGTGGAAATCTAGGCTCTAAAAGGCAAGCAACCAGCCCACAATCATGCAGTTGATAATTAATAGTTGAAAGTCAAATGAAGACCAGTGAGGTTCTAAATTATTGCTCTCACTGACTTTCTTTAAAATACAGAGTACTGTATCATGCAGATGCATTCAGTAAGATTTTTGTTTGTCTATGTTTTTTGTTGTTATTAGCATCATACGTAAATACATTTTTATTGTTTGTTTAAAAGAAATTTATTCTTCCATTAAATACAAAATTTAATAGTTAAATACAAATACAACTTTTATAATAGCAAAATTAAATATGGTGAACATATTAATAGTATATATATTGAAAAACTTATATCAGAGAATTCTATGACTTTGAAGTTCCTGGATTAATTTTAAATAGAAAACCAATAAGAAAACTAACAACAAATTGATTTTATATACTGGGATATCATAGTAAAAACCCAGAAAACTCTTCTAGTGCCACAATTTGCTCAAAGACAAATTTATTCAAATGAACCCTAGCCAGAATAGGGTTTGTTCAGAAGTGGCAAAGTTCCTTTACAGTGAGAATTATCATGAAGAGGTGAATCTTGTGAGTGGACTCCTGCCATTTGTGATGCTAAGAAAGACAAATTAAAAATATAACAGCTCAGAGGGTTGAGTTTAGCTCCAGAAATTCGGCATCTCAGGTCCTATTTCAGTCCTGCTGGAATATAATCCTTATTTTAGGATAATCCTCAGCAATTCATATTAAAGGCTGAGAATAGGAGGTTCCAAGGGAACTTTTAATTTCTTCTTGTAAAATAATGTTTTGGTTTTCAATCTATGCTTTGGGCCTCAACCTATGCTGTTCACCAAAATCATCTGTGCCTTAAAAACAAACAAAGCAGTCGTTGAACCCATTGCAGACCTGTTGAATCAGAATATCCATGGTTTTGGACATTGACATATGGCACAAGTAATTAGAAAAAAATTAACTACACCATGCCCAAAACATATTTACATATACACAAAAACATATATATACTGTTCCCAAAATAAATACATTAAATTGTATATAGGTGATTCTGATATGACCAATGCTTGATAAAACTGAGTTAAGTTTCTTTGATACAGGACAAGTTATCTTAAAATCATCCTTCTAAAAAAGGAGCATTTTGTCCTAACATCTACCTTCTTGACATTGATTCTAAATTTACTAGTTCTTCAAACTTTGGTAGATTGTTTCATTATCCTTAAAGTTTTTTTTCTCAATGTCCACTCCTTACCAAGAAGCTTTTTTCTGTAAATACCAATTCCTCTTTATTAGTACTGTTCATATAAAACTCCTCACATCCTATTTTCCATGATTTACTTGTGTGCATTATTTGTGACACTATTCATTTTTTGATTATTGTTATATTTCCCACATTATCTAGAAATTTACTAAGAATATCACATAATCAACAGTTAGTTGAGAAAATAAATTAGTATGTAAATGGATAATTACACAAAGAATAATAATAAAAATGTAAAACCAGTGTAATGTTGAATACCAATTGAACCAGGAGTTAGGAGACTTAATTTAAGTTCTTACTTTGCTGTTAAGTCAAATATGATCTTGAATTAATTTAATCTTTCTTTTATACTAATTATCTTTATAGAACTATTGGGTGAGATTTAAAAATTATTTTAATACATGTGAAATTTGCAACACAACAATCAACTATTTTCTTTGATTAAATTCTCTTATCATAGGTTTGAAAAATATCTTTATGTCTCAGAATTCATACCTACCTAACTAAACAAGTCAGGGCACTATAAATAGTTCTCATCAATATTTATTGGAATTTTAGCACAAAGACATCATAGGGCATTCAATATCCACATTTTCAGACTGTGGCTGAATTTTATTACATGACTGTGCTAGCTGTCTATGCTGCATTAAAAAACATTTCGCAAAGTTTCTGACTTAAAATAGAGAGGTTTATTATCTCACAGTTTCAATAGGACAGAAACTGGACACAGTTTAGCTAGATTCCCTGCTCTAGGGTGCAATCCAGATGTAGGCTTGTGCTTTAGTCTCATCAAGGTTTCAATTGGGAAAAGATCTGCCTCAAGTGTACCTGAGATTGTCAACAGCATTTATCTTCTTATAGTTGTAGGTTCATATTACCCTGTGGACTATTGGCTGGAGATTGTGCTCAGTTCCCCAAAACAACCATGGATTCTTACTATGTGACCATTTCCATAGGTACTCTCAAAACTTATCAGGTGTCTCCATCAAAGCCAGCAATAGAAGTATTCTCTATCTAATATGATAAGACAGTGTCTTAAAGAATATAACGCAATTATGGGAGTGACATCCCATCACCTTTGTCATTAACCATTATTTGTAAGTAAGTCATGAGTACCAGTCACATTTAAGAAGAGAAGATTATGCAAGAGCATGGAGAGTTGGGGGTCTCTTTAAGGTATTTTTACCCTAATCCACTTCTTTACTTTCTTGACTTCATGCCCCTCTTTGTAAAACAAACAAACAAACAAACAACAAACCCATTTCAACCTCCCCCAAATCTCATATTATTACGGAACAGTACAGTTCAAAGTTCAAATCTCATAATCTCAACTGTCTAAATCTGGTACTGATGAGGCTTCTGGGAAGAATCCATCCTGGGACACAATTGCTCTCTATCTGTGGACCTGTGAAACTAAAAAGATGAGCAATCTGCCCCAAATCCTAGACAAGTCATCTGTCTCCATCACTAGAATGTAAGTTCTTTGTGGACTAACAAAAATCTATAAAAAGATTAATAAAAGTTCTAACCAGAACACAACTATAAGTCAGTAACATTATAATAGTTTTAGCCATTCTGGCTTAAAAGGGGAATGTTGATAGTCCAACATGGCAATGTGTTTGCTAAAATATATTTTTCAAATGTTTGGGGATCTTCTATGGATTTCATAAGAGTCAGTGGTCCAAGACAATTCTAACTCCAGTTGAAAAGTTGGAAATCTCTTGATTAGGTTCTAATACCTAAGAATAATTTTCCACAGTCCTGGTTCCACCATCTGAGATCTTGGTTTTGCCTTCCTAGTTATCTTTTCTTTTTTATTAAATTTTTTATTTTAAAGAAGTGGATTACAGTTCAGGGTTAGGTATATAAATGTTCATTATGCCAGTACCTTTGTTGATGAGGAGTGCCACTCCCCTCCCCTGGCAGTTTCTCACTACTGCCAATCTGTTACTTATGGTATTATGACAATTGTTCAAGGTCTGGTTATGAGTGAGAACATGTGGTACTCAGTTCTTTGTTTCTGTGAAGATATCTCAGTATTATAGACGTTAACTCCGTCCAAGTTGCTGTGAAGTTTATAATTTTGTCCTTCTTTATGACTGCATAATATTCCATCATGTATATGTACCACATTTTGATAAGTCCAGTCCCTCTATTGATGGGCAACATGGTAACCAATTCATGATCACAATCCCAAGTGCCATGTCATAAGAGATAAGATAGACAAGTGGGACCTCATTAAACTGACAAGCTTCTACAAAGCCAAAGAAACCATCAAGAGAGTGAGGAGACAGCCCACAGACAGGGAAAAAAATATTTGCCAACTGTATATCTGACAAAGGCCTAACATCAAGGATCTAAAAGGAACTCAAGCATGCTGAAAAGAAAGAAAAAAACAAACATCCCCTTTACAAAGTGGGCAAAGGTATGAATAGACACTTCTCAAAAGAAGACATACAAGCAGCCAAGAGATACTTTACAAAATGCTCCACCTTACTAGTCATCAAAGAAATGCACATTAAAATCACACTGAGATACCACCTAACTCCAGTCAGGATGGCCACCATCAATAACTCAAAAAAACAACAGTTGCTGGAGAGAATGTGGTGAAAATGAAACACTTCTACACTGTTGGTGGGAGTGCAAACTAGTACACCTCTGTGGAAAACAGTTTGGCGATTCCTAAAAGACCTAAAAATCGACCTTCCATATGACCTCTCAATCCCCCTACTGGGAATATACCCGAAGGAAATGAAATCACTCTATGAAGAAGATATCTGCACACATGTTTATTGCAGTATTATCTACAATAGCAAAAACATGTAATCTTTTCTTTTTAATGAACATAACTCATGTTTGCTGCTGAGTACCTTTATAAGTCTTCTTCCTGACAATAGACTTTTAGGGATCCATGAGTTTCCTTTCATTTTGCATTTTCTCTGTCCCTTTTAATCCAGCTTGACCATGTTTCTGCTGAAATACATTTTGCAAATATTTGGGGGTCTTCTATAGATTTCCACTAGATAAAAGACACATCTACAGATCTTTTGGAGATAATCTTTTCTCTCCCTTTGGTTCCTCCAGAGATGGCTAAGGGACATCACCCTTCAGCTTCCTAGAGGTCTTCTGGTTGAGAAGATCTGTAAGTCACTCCTTTAACCATTTGAAAGAGGCCATTATGTGACTACTCTGACCTTTATATTTTTCAGAAGTTTTAGCAAAATATTATAAAACTTACACCCTCCACTTTTTCTCTAGAGTACACTTTGCCATCAATGAATCTCATAAATTTAGTGCTGTTTGTCATTTAGAGCCTGATAATTTTCAAAATAATCAAATCTGGTTCCTCTTTCTATAACAGCGTTTCCCTCAACTTATCTCTTTTCTCTTGTTTTTTTTTTTTTTTTTTTTTTTTACTGTGAGCAGCAAAAAACCAGGTTGCACCTTCAAAATACTGCTTGGAAATATCCTTAGGTATACTGTTGACACTTGAACAACGTTTTTAAACTGTGCAGACTCACTTACATGAGGATTTATTTTTTCAACCAAACAGGGCTAAGTGAAGGACTTGAGTATGCATGGATTTTGATACAGGTGGGGGTTCTGAACCCAATTCCCGAATGACTAGACTCAGGTTCATCACTAACTACTTCTACTTTCCATATAACCGAATACAATTTCACTTCATTTTCTGCTATTACTTAATTAGGATCCATCTTAAATTTTCCAATAAAATATTTCTCACTTCCTCTGAGTCCTATCAGCATTCTCAACATCTATATTTCCACTGGCAGCCTGCTCAAGGTGATTTAGACTCTACTGTATTCATTAAAATTCTTCCAACTTCTTTTCACTTCCTAATTCAAAAAGCTCTCCCATATTTTAGTCATTTATTATATCACCCACTTATGGTAGAAAAATCTGTATTAATTTTCTTTTTTTTTTTTTTCTGAGTTGGAGTCTCACTCTGTCGCCCAGACTGGAAGCCTCGACCTGCTGGGCTCCGGCGATCCTTCCGCCTCAGCCTTCTGAGTAGCTGGAATTACAGGCACACGCTATCACGCCTGGCTGATTTTTTTTTGATTTATTGTAGAGATGAGGTTTCGCTGCCCAGGCGGATCTCGAACCCGTGGGCTCAAGCAATCCACTCACCTCAGCCTCCCAAAGGTGCGGTATTACAGGCTGAGCCACCGAGCCCGGCTGTATTAATTTTTTATTGCACAAACGTAGCAGTTTAAAATCCATATTTATTATCTCATAATTTCTGTGGATCAGGAATTTAGGCATGGCCTGGTTGTATCTCACAAGCCTACAATTAATTTGTCAGCTGGGCTGCATTTCTTACTGGAAACTTTACTAGGGAATGATCCACTTCTAAGCTCATTCTTTTGCAACTGTATGTCTGAAAACCCTGTTTTTTCTCTGGAGAGGGCTATATAGCCTGTCAGCCTCTGTATGACTGCCAGGAATAGTATAGAGGCTGCAGGACTGTGGCTACAAGGAGATGAGTTCTGCCAATAATCTGAGAATGTCTGAAGGCAAAAACAAAAACAAAACAAAAAGATTCCTTATTTAACCTACTAATAAAAGCTTAGTTCTGGCCAATACCTGGACCAGCCTGGTTCAACCGAAAGAATGATGTTTATAATTTTATTTCAATCTTATATCACTTCTAATTTACTCCATGAGTACAAGTAATTAATTCTTCATATTTAGTTTCCTCATACATACAACAATGTAGCATGGTAATTAAGCACACTGATCTTGAAACCAGAATCCCTGGGTTCACATCTCAGCTTTGCTCTCTATTAGTTATTAATAACCCTAAGCCTCAGTTTCTTTACTATGTAATGCTGCTGTACATAGAGTTATTGTGAGGATTAAATGCTATGCATATGTAAAGTCTTCAACTAGACACCCAATATATGTAAAATATTTAAATGTCTATATATTATTAAAATGGGGAAAATTTTACTCTAGATAAATAACTATGAGTAAGTAACTATGTGTAATTTTTTTCCAGGAACCAACATTATAAGTGAAAATATTTGACATAATACTAAATTTCACAAATATCTACTCAACCTGATGATACAATTATTTTTCTGATGTCAAGGAAGCAGGAGATTTTCCAGTGTATTGTAAAAGGGTTATATTAATTTTAGAAACTAGATTAAATTAACAAACTATGAATTCCTTAGATCTCAAAATTATTACCCTGTCAGAATGACAGCTTTTTAAATGAGTTTTGACTTATATTCTGTTTATTATTTTCTCAGTTATAAATCCTAAAAATTGAGGTCTTCAGCAAATTAGAAAAAAAAAAAGACAGTCAGCAGGGTGCTGCATATCTACAATTAAAAATGTAATTCTTAGTAGCACCTTGCTCACACTGCCTTGTTATTTACTTCTTTTAAATGTGATTTTGAGTGAACTACTGTAGTGTCTTTAATTTCAAAAATGCTATCTTGTTCACAGATTTCTTTTTCAACTCTTCTCTGTGCTATTTTCCTTTTATAAGCATCCCAACACTTGTTTTAGGACCATCCACTTGGAATTCCAAAGAAACTAGATGCAAATAAGTAAAATCCCTTATATGGGCAGGTTTATGAGAACCGTATCTCTCTATTTGATGTTATAATTTGGATATTAAACTAGGACTCAGAATATATGGGATTCCAACTCATGTCTTTCTATGTTAATATTTAAAATCTTCAATCTCTTCATCTTGTATGAAAACTGAATTGGGTAGTAATTTTCTTTGAACTGTCAAATCTGTGTTTCTGTATTTTTGGAATAGTTAAAAATAATTGTTGGGGACAGAAATAAAGATGAGATGAGAAGGCCCTTTTGAATGATTATTAGGTCACTTTATTATCTGGTGTCACCTGGAACTTCATGAGGAAGTTTGGAATATATTTTTTGGAATGGCACCGATTCACATATTTGGGGAAGTTTTCAAATCAAACTCTGGGTAAATGAATTTTTAAGACAGTTTTTAAAACCAGTAGAGGCGAGTGGATTGCCTGAGCCTGCGGGTTCGAGACCCACACGGGCAACTTGGAGAGACCTCATCACTACAATAAATCAAAAAATTAGGCGGGCGTGGTAGTGCGCACATGTAGTTTCAGCTACTTGGAACACTGAGGTGGAAGGATCGCCGGAGCCCAGCAGGTTGAGGCTGCGGTGGCCGGAAGCGGCCACTGCACTCCAGTCCGGGCGACGGAGTGAGACTCCAACTCAAAAAAATAAAAAATAAATAAAAGCAGTTAATCTTTAAATTCTTGTTATTTTATTATATGAGCTCTGTCACCCAAGCTCAAGTGAAGTGGCACCATCATTGCTCACCACAGGCCCCAACTCCTGTGTTCAAATGACCCTCCTGCTTCAACGTTCCAAGTAGCTGAGATTAGAGGTGCACACCACCACACTTCACTAATTTTAAAATGTTTGTAGGGATGGGAGTTTTGTATGTTGCCTAGGCTTGTCTCAAACTCCTGACTTCAAGCAATCCTCCCACATTGGCCTACCAAAGTTTTGGGACTATAGGCATAGCAACCATGCCAGACCTAATTCTTGTTGTTTTAAATATATAAACACCATATTTCATGCCTAGATTCTCATCAATTTTGAAGGAAAGCTGTTCTTTTTTTTTTCAGTTGGAGTCTCACTCTGTCGCCTAGACTGGAGTGCAGTGGCCGCTCCCGGCCACCGCAGCCTCGACCTGCTGGGCTCCGGCAATCCTTCTGCCTCAGCCTTCCGAGTAGCCGGAATTACAGGCATGCACTACCACGCCCGGCTGGTTTTTTGATTTATTGTAGAGATAAGGTTTCGCTGCCCAGGCGGGTCTCGAACCCGCAGGCTCAGGCAATCCACTCATCTCAGCCTCCCAAAGGCGCGGGATTACAGGCTGAGCCACCGAGCCCGGCAGAAAGCTATTCTTATTTGCTTAATCATTAATTAAGGCATGGATGATGTATGTTTAAAGCACTGTTTGATGATTGTGCAAAGTTAATTATTACCTACTATCCATAGACTAAAAAAAGTACTTGATTCTTATATCTAAACATTGATTTTTAAAATTTTATAAACATAAAATGGAGTTAGGCAGGTTTTTGTAATATAAGTTAATAATTTCTACCATGAGAACAATAAAATGGTCCAGATGTAGAATCTCAAACCACCTTTCAATATCACTGATGAAAAAGAAACTAGAATCCAAGAGTAAGAGTGATGAACAGTGAAAGAATTCATGTCCTAGTAAATCATGGTGTTCAAGGTAGAAGCCATTTTCAAAATTTACATATCCGAAGAGGATTCCTAACACTTTAGCACAGGGTTCCCAACCCCAGGGTTGTGGAGCAGTACCAGTCAGTGGCCTACTAGGAACTGGACTGCATGGCAGGAGTTGAGCAATAGGCAAGTGGAGTTCCTTCTGCTGTCAGATCAGCCAGATCAGTGGGGACATTAGATTCTCATAGGAGCATGAACCCTATTGTGAACTTCACATGTGAGGGATCTAGGTTGTGTGCTCATTATGAGCACCTAATGCCTGATTACCTCCCCAGCCCCTTTCCGTGGGAAAATTGTCTTCCATGAAACGGGTCCCTGGTGCCAAAAATGTTGGGGAGTGCTGCTTTAGAACCCAAAAGCCAACTTTCAATGAGGAAACAACCTCAGCTGGGAAGAAATATAATTAAGAAATATAATTAAACTTTTATTCTCTGTATATTTTTTAAAGAGTTGAGAAAGAGTTAGAGTTAAGAAAATGAAAGAAAATGTATTTGTTTTCTTAGAAAACAGGGACATTGACATTTGATAATTATGATGGCTGATGTATGCTCCAACATAGGGTTGATTTAACACTTCTGATAGCTCAGTATTATCTCTTTTTTTTTTTTGCCAGAATTAAATAAAAATATGGAAATGCTCTCAAAATATGTATTAGATAAAGAATCAAAAAATTTTTTGAATTTCCTCATGTAATTTTAATGAGTACACAGATAATTGATTTATACTCATTTTTATACTATTTATTAGGTTGCTGGAAATTATCTACTTTATATAGATATTGTGGCATAAAAGTTATTTTTGCCTGTTATCAATCTTATAATGTGTTTATAACCTCACGTTTTTATATTTTCCAAGCTTTCTTTTATCTCTCTTTGCTTGTTCTACAGAAAGTCTCCATCCATTTCCCTTTTGTTCCCTCAGCATCAGACTACTTTTGCTTGTTGTTTTTAGGCTTATGATAATTGCCTTTACCACATGGTCACTGTTGTTCTTGCCCACGTAAATCTTAGGCATATCTTGTGCTCTAGGGGTATTAGAGATGGGCTATCTTGGAAATAGTGTCTTCATTCTGTTTCTTGAGTAGTAAGGAGTATATCACTTTTCCCCTAAGATTATAGACTTCTGCTTGTTTTCTTGACCCTCTCTCAGGGCAGTTTTTACATCTGCCCCACCCCCAGCATCCAAAATACAGTTTCCCTTTATTTTCCTCAGAGGTAGATATTTTCTTCTACTCTTTCTTCAGAAGTCTTCCTTGCCTGTGTCTTTAAAGCAAAAGTATTTGTTGCCGTTCCCTCAACAGCTAAAGGCTTTTGCGTCATAGGAGAGGAAGGTCTTGGGAAGTGGGGAGGGATTTGAGCCTCTTCCCAAGAAACTAATTATCGAACTGCACATGTGAACTACCAAGATGAGCTCTTTCCAGTATCCTGCCTTGTTCCTAATCTTTCTCATGATTATGCCGTAAAGGCCTATGAAAAAGAAGTTTAAACTAGTGAAAATTCCCTTTATGTCTGGAGTCCCCAGCTCTTACCATCTGACATAATAGTCCATACTTAGCATTTAAGAATTTGTTAAAATTTTAGCTAATTTCCTCTAATGCACTTGTATGGTGGCCGTATCTCATTCTATGGCCTGGCAAAAGGGAAATAGTTCATGTATTCCATCTCTCTTTGGGCAGGGTAGCTACTCTTTGGAATTCCTTCTCTCTGAGCCTCTTGAGACCTCAGTTCTATGAGAGGCTCAAAAATAGTTATCATAAATAATCTGTATTATTCTAATTATTATAGTAAAATAAATATTCTCCTATAAATTCTGAAAGTAGAAGAGCATAACAATTCCTTCAGACAGTTTTCAAAATAATTTAAAACCAATAAAACCATAAGTTGCTATTCAGTTTAATGAGAGAAGAAAGTATAACCTTATAAATCACTAAATAAGTTATTTTTAGCTTAAAAAGATGTTTTTAACTGCTTTATTTATTACAGTTTACATAATTACATGCTTTATTAAATGTTTTACAGTAGAGTTTTTGTTAGAAAACATGGTTCATCCTTATTAAAACAAAAAACAAAAAACAACCAACCAAAAAACCACTGTGCAGTTAATTAAAACCAACAGTTGATTGGTTCTTTTATTTTTCTTTTTGGGAAATCTGTCCATTTCATAAAAGTTGCTATGTTTATTGGTATAATGTGTTTTATTATATCCTTTATACTTTTTATGCATGTCTGCTCTCTCATGATATCTTCTCTTTAATTTCCTGATTTGGTATTTTGTGCTTTCTCTCCTTTATGCATAAGATTTGCTAGGGAATCACTAGTCTTAACAGAATTACTAGAAAATTGCATGGCATATATGTATCCATCTGTCTTTATATCAGTTTATCAATCTATAGATAGAACAATAGATATAGACCTATAAATATATCTTTCTGTCTCTCTCTCTATGTATGTATATATATATATATAAATATATATACACACACACATATGCACATAAACACAGATATTCCTTCACTTCCTATTGGATTATGTAATAAGTTGAAAATATTAAATTCAAAAATATATTTAATACACTTAACCTGCTGAACATCATCACTTAACCCACCCTGTCTAAAATATGACATTAGCCTAGAGTTGTGAAAAATCATCTAACGCAAAATCTACTTTATCATAAAGTGTTGAATATTTCATATAGTTTATTAAATACTGTACTAAAAGTGAAAAGCAGAATGGTTACATAGGTACACAGTGTACAGTTTCTACTGGATAAATATTGCTTTTGCCTCATCGTAAAGTTGAAAAATCATTCAGTCCAACCATCGTAAGTCAAGAACCATCTATGTCTGTCTCTTTTCCAGATACATATACATATACAGCAGTCCTACATCTCTAAGCTTATTTGTGTATCTGTGTATATCATTTATACATATATAGAATTCCTACAATTCTAAGTTCAGATGAATTTTTTTGTTCTATTTTTGACCTCTTATCAACTTAAGTCAATAAACTCAAAATAACTTAAAAGAGAATTCTATCATGTAGAGGAGAAATAAAATCAATTCTCTACAAACTAATTCAGAAGACAAAGGAAGAAAAAAAAAAAAACAGTTTAAAACTCATTTTGAGGCCAACATAGCCTTGATATCAAAACTGACAAATTTAGAATAAAATAAAATAATAGAAAAAAACATCTCTCTTCAACATAACCACCGAAATCCTTAACAAAATAATTATTATATTAAATCCTAAAATATATATAAAAGAATAATCCTCCTTACAAAGTAGGATATATCACAGAAATGCATGGCTGTTATAATATTTAAAAAAGCAATTATGGTGGTATACCAGACAAAATTGGGTGCCTTCAGGGTGCTATGATCATAGACAAGGTAGTATATCAACTTAACAGAATAAAACCTATAAATTATGTAATTACCTAATTAGATGCTAAAAACCCATTTGAAAAACAGCCATTTATCATTTAAAAAAAACTCAAAATACTGGAAATCAAAGAAACTTTCTTAATCTGATAAGGGGTACTTACTAAAATTTTTCAATGGCATCATTATGTATGAAAAAACTAAACTCTTCTAAGTTAATAAAAATATGGCAATTTATGATCTTTTCAATACTAGAAGTGATAGTAATTGCAGAAAGAAAAGGGGAAAAAAGCCAAAAAGGTTGCAAAGTAAAAAGTAAAATCGTCTTTGTCAATGACATTGTTGTGTATCTAGAAACTGCTGCCATAATTAATAAGTAATCTGAACAAGACTGTGGAAAAGAAGATCAGTATGCAGAAATGTTATATCTTTCTATATAAGCAATGAACATTGGACATTGAAAAAATGCCACTTATCTTAGCATCAGAAAATGAAAAATAATATATGTAATAAAAATCGTTCCAGATACCCACACTGAAAATGACAAAGCCATGTAGAAAAAAATAGGGGTTTAAATAAATGGACAAATATACAATGTTCATTAACTAGAAGACTCAATATTTTCTTGATGCCAGTTTTTCCTAATTAAGATTTGACAAAGATCCTAATTAAAAATGAGTAGATTTTGGAAGAAATTGAAAAGTTAGTTCTTACCGTGGAAATTCAAAAGATTTAGAGGACTTGGAATGGCCTAAATGTTTGTATCCCTTCAAAATATGTGTTAAAACTCTAAACCCCAATGTGATAGTGTTTGGAATTGGGAAGGTTGGAAGATAATTAGGGTAAGTCCCTTCTGATGGGATTCATTACCTTATAAAAGAAGGAGGAGATGGAAGATCTGTCTTTCTCTGTTGTCTGAGGATATAGCCAGAAGGCTGCCATCTGTAAATCAGGATATTGACAGTACCACAGATTCTACTCATTGACACTACCAAATGTTGGCAATATTTTGAAATGCTATGAATACTCACACATAGCCAATGGGAATGTAAATGGCACAATCATTTGAAGAACTATTTTGCTGCTTCTTATAAAGTTAATTGTGCATCTATCTTATGACTCAGAAGTTCCACTTCTAGTTAATTATCTAAGAGAGATTAAAACATAAGTCCACAAAATATTTTCTACCAGAATTTTTATACAAGCTTTCTTCATAAAATCTGGTATTGAAGATATAGAAATATCTACTAAAATAAAAACAGATAAGCAAATAGTGTTATATTCATACAATAAAATATTATTCATGATAAAGAGGAATGAACTATTGACACAGTCAAGAAAAATGCATGAATCCTTAAAAGTATTTATGTTGTGGGAAGGCGGGGAATATGGCCGCCAAGCCAGTCAGAGTATGCGATCCCCGTGTGAGTGAGTGAGTATATGGAAAATTTTGTGTAGTGCTGGTGAGTGAGTGAGTGGGCGTATAAGTGGCTGACTGAGTGAGGGCTAGGGAGCTAGCGGCCAGGGCTCTTCTAGTGCAGCGGCTGGTGCCACAGCATCTGAGCTTGGACCCTAGCAATTCCTGGGACACAGAAGCCAAGTGCCCTTTTCTCTTTCTTTTCTTTCTTTCTTTCTTTTTTTTTTTTTTTTAAATCAACAACCTCCCCCCCAGGCAAGAAAACACTGAGAGAGACTAAGTGGAGCTCATGATTGGGAGGCCAGGCCCCTGGTGCAACAGCAGGTACTACATCGTCTCTACTCGGTCCCTTGCTCTTCCTGGGTTACAGAAGTAAAGCACTATTGTTTGTTCAAAACAGACAGAAGTTTTTCTTTGGAAAAGTGATGGGGAGACACTATTGCCTCAGGCACTCCCTCACCATTGAAGCAGGAGAGAGCCTGCTCCGGGTTCTACCTCATCACTTCAGCACCTTGCAGGGCACTGGGAGGAGCTGCCACCGGAGTCCAGAGGCAAGTTCCCATGGAAGAGGACAAGAGATGCAATCCACCACCATCTTGAAGGCAGGGCAAGAAAGTGCTCCAACTTGTTCACCATGGACCAGCAGGTCTGTTCTCTGTGACTGGTGGATCAACTACCCAGGGCTTGATTGTGGCCCAAAGGGAATATCCTGAGAGCACAAATTTCAGAGGAACCTGATGAGTGCTGAGTTCTAGGCAACCCACCTACTACCCTGATTCAGCTGTGGGACACAGGGTGTGGCCAGAATAGGAGGAGGAAGAACTCTAAAGAGTTCAGTGGTGAGTCCAGGGCTGACCCAAACCCCTTCCTCCTCAGCAATCTTCTGAATGTCAGACCCACACAGCTGGACCACGACTGAGCGGGACAAACCCAGGTGAAGCCTGGACATCAGTTTCAATAGGAGAGCTCCGTTGCAGAATAGGCCTGGCTGGGGCATCGCAGTGAGAATACCTGGGGAAGATACAGTCCAGTACCTCCCCACCAGAGATCTCCCTTACCATACGAGAATGGGAGAGGAGGCCTGCAGTCCCAACCATCTCCACTGTCCCTCCTCCTTCCTTACTCTGTCCCCGAGGAGAGAGTGAAACAGGTGACTCTGCAGGAGACCTGATTAGAGGAACTATTACAGAGTATGCCACAAGAGGGCAGGTTTTTTTTGTTTTAGTTTTTTAAATTATCAATTATTTTTTAATTAAAATTTTTTTGACCTTTTGCTTGTTAGTTCATCTATTTTAAAGATATTTTTCCTTTGTGCATGAATGTGTATGTGAGGGTTTGAGCTGCATCCTCCTAAAAAATTTTTTTTTTAATTTTTCTTTTCTTTTTCTGTTTCTTTCTTCTTTTAGTTATTGTTTTCTGTTTATAGGTGTATGTGAATTATTGAGTGTTCATCTTTCAATTTTGCTGTCATTGTTGGTTTTTGTTCTTTTGTTCTTCTGGGTCTTTTTTATATTCATTTTTTACAGTTTAGGGGGTATGTCAATAGGTGTGTGAGGGTTTGACTTGAATCCCTTTTTTCCCTCCCTTTAGTCTTTCTGTTTTTCTTCTCTATTCATTTTGTGCTAGGCATGTGTATGTGTGTTTAGTTTTCTTGGGGGTATATTTGTTGCTGATTATTTTGTTTCACTTTGTTGTTATTCCAGTGTGTTTTGGAGTATGTGTGTATGTGTTCAATTGCTTTTACAATGGTTTCTGCTTTGCATCATCATATAGAGTGATAGTGGAGAGTGGGTCTCAGAGAACACACACCACAATAAGTGAACATTTAATTTGCAAGTAGTATCTGATTCCTAGCACACCGTCTCCCACTTTATTCAAATTTTGAAAACTATAAGAGACAGCAAATCTTCCCATCCACTATCCTATTTCAAAATAGAACAAATCCGGAGCCTGGAACAGCAAAGGCTAGAGGTCTGAGCAAATGTCAGAAGGGAAACCCTCTCCCACTGACACCAAATAACAGAACTAAAGAGAAAAACAAAAGATCTGTCACAAATGAGGAAAAGTCAAAGGAAGACCTCAGGCAATTTCAGGTGTACCAAAGACAAAACTCCTGAAAAATCAGACCTTGGTGCCCAAACAAAGGAAGTCACCAAAGACTGTCCCCAGAATATGACAGGGATTAGGGAATGCATGGAAAGAGTGAATAGGACTCAAGAAAAACAAGATGCAACACTGAAAGAACTTGTGACAGAGATTTTGGCAACAAAAAATTTCATCCAAGAAATAAATAACAAGATGACAAACATGGAAAGAAGAAATAATCTAGCTGAAGAAAGAATCTCAGAACTTGAAAATCAGAACATGGAATTAACCTGATCTGTAAAAAACATGGAAGACTCAGAAAGAAAGAATCAAGTCTACAAGAGATGTGCGATTACATCAAGAGGCTGAAACTATGTCTGATTGATATCCCAGAAGAAGAAAGGAAAATGGAGAACAACTTGGAGCAAGTATTCTGGGAAGTAAACCAAGAAAACTTTCCCTATCTCACCAGAGATGTGACCAGTCAAGCACAAGAGACACAGAGAACTCCCACAAGACATCAAAAGAGAAGACTAACCCCTAGACACATAGTAACATATAGTATGCATATTCTCAGACCACAGACACACCTTACACAAAGTAGGTACAAAAGAAAAAATCCTAATGGCAGCAAAAGAGAATAGTCAGAATACCTACTGGGAAAAACCAATCAGAATAACAACAGACCTGTCAGCAGAAACACTACAAGCAAAAAGGGACTGGAGCCCTATATTCAAAGTCCTCAAAGATAAACAATTTAAACCAAGAATTTCCTATCCAACCAAACTCAACTTCATCAGTGATGGAGAATTAAAATCCTTCCCATCCAATCCCTAAGACATTATGCAACTTCCAGACTAGCTCTACAGGAGACACTTAAAAAGGTGTTAAGCACAGAAGAAAATAGAAAAAGACTGACCACACACTTCCCAAGAGAACAGCAGAGCACAGAATCAGCAGAGAATACAGCACAACAAGAAACTTGAAAACACACACATGTATTAACCCCAAAACCAAAAGAAAACAAGCAAACAAAGGAAAAACTTTATAAGAACCTCATGACAGGGATAAACAATAATATTTCAATAATCAGCTTGAATGTGAATGGACTAGATGCACCACTGAAAAGACAGAGAATGGTGGACTGGATAAGAAACCATGACACAATTATTTGCTGCATCCAGGAGACTCATCTCACTTCAAGGGATGCACACAGACTCAAAGTTAAAGGTTGGAAACAAGTTTCTAAGCAAATGGATCACAAAAGCAGACTGGAGTTGCAATCTTAATATCAGACAAAATGACCTTTAAACTATCAAAATTTTAAAAAAATGCAAAAGGACACTAAATGATGATAAAAGTTTCAATCTATCAGCAGGAAATATCCATCCTAAACATATACGCACCCAACACAGGAACACCAGCATTTATGAACCACCTACTAAGTAAACTAAAAAAGACATTGACTCTAACACTATTATAGCAAGGGACTTGAATACCCCACTGACAGCCCAATATACATCATTGAGGCAAAAAACCAGTAAGGAGATCCAGAACATAAACTTGACACTCAACCAAATGGACTTAATAGATACCTACAGAATATTCCATGCAACAACCACAGAACATACATTCTACTCATCACCACATGAAACACACTTCAAGATTAATCACATCCTTGGCCATAAATCAAACATAAACAAATTCCATAAGGTTGAAATCTTGCCATGCATATTCTCAGATCACAGTGGAATAAAAGTCAATATCAATGCCATCAACATTTCCCCAAAGCCCACAATGATATGAATAGTAAACAGCATAATGCAGAACAATGACTGGATCAACACGGAAATCAAAGCAGAAATGGAAAGATTCCTGAAAACAAATGAAAAAGAAGAAATGTCTTACCAAAACCTCTGGGATGCCCAGAAAGCAGTTCTCAGAGGGGAATTTATATTTCTATGAGCACATATCAAGAAAATGCAGATCAGAAGTTGAGAGCCTAACATATCACCTAAGGGAACTGAAAAGAGTAGACCATCAAAACCTCAACGTTAGCAAAATAATCCAAATCACAAAAATAAGAGCCTAAATACGGGACATAGAAAACAAAAGTATCATAGAAAATATTAACAAAACAAAAAGCAGTTTCTTTAAAAGAATTAACAAGATTGATGGGCCCCTAGCCAGAATGGCCAATAAAAAGAGAGAAAAAACCAACATAAACACAATCAGAAATACAAAAGATCAAATCACAACTGACCCTGAAGAAATACAAAAGATTATCAGAGATTATTATGTACACCTATATGGAAAAAAACTCATAACCCAAGTGAAATGGAGAACTTTCTGACATCACACAACAGCCTCACATTGAAACAAGAAGACATTGAGACAATAAATAGACCAATGACAACCCAGGAAATTGACTCTGTCATACGAAAACTACCTACCAAAAAAACCCTGGACAGGTTGGCTTTCCAGAATAATTCTATAAAACATACAAGGAGGAGCTGATACCAATCCTATTGAAAGTATTCCAGGCAATTGAGAAAGATGGAATTCTCCCCAAATCATTTTACAAAGCTAGCATTACACTGATTCTCAAACCGGATAAAGATCCAGCAAAGAAAGAGAACTACAGGCCAATATCCCTTATGAACATAGATGCAAAAATCCTCAACAAGATTCTAGCAAATCGGACTCAAAAACACATCTCAAAAATCATCCACCATGACCAAGTAGGCTTCATCCCCAGAATGCAGGGTTGGTTCAACATTCGCAAGATCATAAATGTCATTAAATCATCAATAGATGTAAAAACAAGAACCATAGGATTATCTCATTAGATGCAGAAAAAGCTTTTGATAAAATCCAGCATCCCTTCTTGATAAAAACCCTCAAACACCTAGGTATAGAAGGAACATACCTCAAAATAGCAAGTGCCATCTACGATAAACCCACAGCTGACATATTGCTAAATGGACAGAAACTAGAAACATTTCCCCTGAAAACTGGAACAAGACAAGGCTGCCCACTCTCACCCCTCTTTTCCAATATTGTGTTGGTTGTCCTTGCTCAGGCAATTAGACAAGAGAAGAAAATCAGGGGTATCCAAATAGGAAAAGATGAAGTCAAGTTATCCCTCTTTGCTGATGCTATAATCCTATACCTTGAAAATCCAAGAAAATCTGTCAAAACACCTGCTTACACTGATAAAGGACTTTGGGAAAGTCTCAGGGTACAAAATAAACATGCAAAAGACAGTTGCATTGCTATACAACAACAACAAGCAGGCAGAGACCCAAATAAAAAGCACAATCCCTTTCACAATAGCCACAAAAAAATGAAATACCTCAGCATCTTCTTAACCAGATAAGTGAAAGACCTTTACAATGAGAAGTACAAAACGCTGCTCAAAGAAATCCAAGAAGACACAAACAAATGGAAAAATATTCCATGCTCATGTATAGGACAAATCAACATTGTTAGAATGCCCATCCTACCAAAGGCGTTCTACAGATTCACCACGTACCCATTAAGTTACCAACATCATTCTTCTCAGACCTGGAAATGACAATACAGAAATTCATATGGGAAGTTAAATGACCACAAATAGCCAAACCAATCCTTATCAAAAGAAACAAAGCAGGAGGTATCACACTTCCAGACTTCACACTTTACTATAAAGCTGCAGTAATCAAAACAGCCTGGTATTGGTACAAGCACAGGTACGTTGTCCAATGGAACAGGATCGAGATTCTGGAAACAAAGCCTCAATTCCTCAACCAACTCATCTTTGACAAAGCCTCCAGCAACAACCACTGGGGAGAGGAGAACCTATTCAGTAAATGGTTCTGGGAAAACTGACTGAC
>NW_007256678.1:49593-178767 GCF_000164805.1 Carlito syrichta
TGGCAGTTGAGGGAAACTGCTAGGGGAGGGAGGGGCATACCTCATCAACAAGGGTACGTACATAGTCAATGTTTATATACTTAACCCTGAATTGTACTCCACATCTTTATAATACAAGTTTTTTAAAATTAAAATAAATAGATTATTAAATAAGTAAGTAAATAAATAAATAAAAGTATTTATGTTGTGCAAAAGAATGCTCATTGTATGATCTCATTTATTGGAAGTCCAAGTAGAAGCAAAACTAATGTATGGTGGTAGTGATTTGCCTCTGGTGAGTTTGGGAATGGACAAAGGCACAAGGGAAAATTCTGAGGAGACAGAAATAGTCTATATCTTACTTTAGATGATTGTTTTATAGGCATATGTAATTCTCAAAACTCATTAAACCACAAGATTTATGTAGTATAATGACTGTAAATTTTATCTTAATTTTAAATAAAACTTAAAGAACTTTTGTGAAAATATATCTTCATAATTTATTATCACATAAATCCATGTTAAAATGCAGTAAACATATTCTGTCTTTACATTTATAAATAAAATATATTCATGTACATAATCATAGAAAAATAAACCATAAATGAAGGTATTATCTTGGGATAGTGGGATAAACAGTAAATTTTATGTTATTGTTTGGCTTGCCTAAATTTTTAGTATTTTCAGCAATATGAAAGTGTTTATTTTGTTTTTGATTTGCCCTGCTTTTCTCCCTAATGTGTGGGAATTCTGGGTACATCAAGTGAAAATGCTTTTCTCCAGAAAGAATTTGCATTTGTTTCTTCTTACATGACAACTGAGCTGCTAAACTAGCAACTCTTTTGCCTCTAAGTCCTGGCTTTGTAAAAAAGTGTTAAACTGAGTATTCTCATCTACTGCTGGTCAAAAGCTTTGGTTCATTTGCTGTCTTGCTTGTTGATGGTGTAGAAACGAGGGAATTTTCCCCATGGACCATAGCATCTATGAGAACAATTTAATGACTCAGTAAATGATGAAAGTGTCCTGACCCTGTATTATAAACTTTCCCTGAAGCAGAGATGGTGGCTGACAATAGCCTCTACTCATACAACCTCTCCGTGGTCTAAATCCATTAAACCGTCAGTCTCAAGAGACAGAAAATAATCTATAAGAATATCCCTCTAAATAGATTAGGGAGGCAGACTAACTGAAGGAACTCCAGAAGGCTTTCTAAAAAAGTGAAACTTCAATCATGAATTTTGATTATATCATAAATATTTTTTCCAGTTGAAATATGTGACTATTTATTTATGCATTTATTTATTTATTTTCGACCTGGAGTCTGTCTGTCACCCAGGCTGGAGTGCAGGGACACGCTCACGGCCACCACAGCCTCTACCTGCTGGGCTCAGGTGGTTCTTTCACATCAGCCTTCCAAGTAGCTAGAGGCACAGTAGAGCACCACCATGCAAGGCTCATTTTTTGATTTATTGTAGAGATGAGGTCTCGCCAAGTTGCCTAGGCTGGTCTCAAATCCCTGGGCTCAGACAATCCTTTCACCTCTGCTTTCCAAAGTGCTGGGTATATATGGTAAATTTTAAAAGAAAATAATGCCTTGACTTTGGTTTCCTTTGCTTAAAAGCAAGGGTCATGATCTGTAAATCTCATATGTTCTGACAAAAAAGGAAAAAATAAATAGTTGCTGCAGTGTCAAGGGCCTTTCAGGTCCTATCTATGCATTTTTCAAATTCCCTTACCAGATTTGCAGACCTGAGCACACACATCCCCCTCAATACTCCCTTTTTAAAATTATACATGTAATACATGAATAAATTTTTCATGTGAAAAATTTTAAAAATATGAATACCTCTGACTTCCATTTCTGACCATCAGCCAGTCTCACTCCTCTCACCAGAAGGGACCATAGTTTTGCATTTAGAAGGTGAAACTCAACCGTTGCTTTTCCCCTTTCTCTTTATATTTGCTGTAATTTCCTTAAGTCATGCTTATCTCAGCACTTACAATCGTTGTAGATGTTTATTCCTTTGAAACAGAAATGATATTATAATGAAAAATTGCATCTTTACTAAAATCTGCATTTGGTTCTTTTTTCTGGTTCATGAATTTATTCTTGAATAGTAACCATTCTGCTATATAACTTAGCTCTTCTTTAGTGTTATTTATGTTAATACTTTCTAGGTTTTTGATTCTTCATAGATGCCTATCTTTTAGCTTAGAACTTGTATAAAAACTCTGAATACATGCAGGCCTGTCTTTGCTAGCAATGCATTCGTGGGTATTATAAATTCTGTGATGGACATTGACCACTCATGGGGGCCATCTCCTTTTGAAATGTACTTCTTTCCATATTGTATATTGGCATACAAATGATATATGTTTAATAATTCTGTATTAATGAAGGGGAAATAGCCTCTGTAATTCTTGCAAGCAAATAAATAGACTCAGTTAAATCAGACACTTTCAATCAAAATTTATTTATTGAGTACCTATTATGGTTAGTAGGCAAGAATGTACAGAAAAAAGTTTAATAAATGCCATTAATTAATAATTCATGAATTCATTCTTTCAACAAATATTTACTAAAAGCTACTCAAGATTAGGTCTTGAGTTTGATCACAAGATTAGCAAAGTCACTATGTATAGTTGTTCCGTGAATGATTTTGTAAATTATCAGGCATTGTGAAGCAAGGTAAGGAATGTGTGCAAGGTTATTGAGTAATAATAAGCAGCTAAATTAGTGAAATCTGATACTTTTTTGGAGAGGTAAAAATTAAAGTGAGACCTGAATCGGATAAAGAAGCCTACCAATCAAAGATATAGCATTTCAGCCAGAGGAATATTTAGGAAGTCTTCATGGGGAGGTGACTTAGGGTGCTTAGGGAGTAGGAAATAAGGACACTGATTAACACACAGTGAGCAAGGGGAGATTTGTGTAATTAAGCCTGAGAGGTAGGTGAGAACTTGATCATGCATGTGTGACTACAATAGAGGGTTTCTTTTCTTTATCTTTTTTAAAAGTTCAATAGCAAGCCATTATAGGGTGACACTCAGCAAAACATATGATTTTTATATATATTAGTTGGAGTCTCACTCTGTTGCCCAGTCTGGAGTGCAGTGGCATTACAGCTTACCTCAGTCTCGACCTTCTAGGCTCAGGTGATCCTTCTGCCTCAGCCTCCCAAGTAGCTGGGACTACAGGTGTTCTTCTCCACTTCTGGCTATTCTTTTCCTTTTTTATAGAGATGAGGTCTTGCTATGCTGCCTAGGCTGGGTTTGAACACCTGGCCTCAAGCAATTCTCCCACCTCAGCCTCCCAAAGTGCTGGGATTATAGGCATGAACTACCACACACCACCTAAACGCATTTGTTTGAAAGCCTGCTGTGTGCTATGTGGAGAATGGACTATAGTATTGCCAAGAGGGGAGACGTGAAGAGTATTGGAGGATTGCTGCTCAGAAATAACAGTGATTTGGAAGGTAGAGATGGAAAAAATAAATGGATATATTTTGCATATATTAATAAGTTGAAACCAAAAGGATTGCCTGTATTTTAGACATAAATGAAGGAAGGAAGTAAATAGAGGACTCAAAGATGAGATCATCATAGCAGAGATATCCAATATCTTTAAAGATTCTCAAAGGAAAAGATGTTTAACGTGAGTATGAACATATGATTAAGAGTTAGTCTAATGGGAGTAGAGGAAAGAAGACTATCAAGAGACATGCAAAAAAGTATCTTTATTCCAAGGATAATGGGAAATAAGTACAAATTTTAACTAAGAGATGACATAATCATATTTGTCAGATCAAAATGATTGATCACCAGAATCACAGAATCATCTGTCTCCATCATTGTAAATTCAGACCTTTTGCGGGACAGAAGCAATTTAAGATTAACTGATTCTAAATCTGGATGAAACAATATTGGTCTGCAGTTTCTTGAAATTCTGGTAGTATTTAAGACAGTGAGGACGGATTTTCTGTATGGAGTGGAAAGTCACTAAAATCTCAGACATCTTACATGAAGGAAATTTGAATGTCTATGAGTATATTCTCCATTCTGAACTACCCTGAAGGTTTTGCAAGGTTTTTTTTGCAGAGGCTATGAGAGAAACTGTAAAAATTATAGATACCTGTGAGAATGCAAAGTAAGAAATAAACCTTCTAGTTTCTATATAGATAATTTGAATACCCTGTGAATCACTGTAATGCATTTTATAAAGTAACAAATTCCTCATACCTCTAATTAGATGCTAGCTATATGAAGAAAGCTGAAACAATGATAAAAGTACTACATTATATTTTATTACCAAACATTGGTTTTTATAGTTCGGACTTTTCAACATTTTTATTGTTAAGATTTCCAAAAATTTCCAAAAGGTAGAAGTGGACATCAAAAATATCCATTAAGAAACCACTTTTCTCAAAATACAGCCTCCATCTGTATATTTGAACAGATCTGAATTTTTATGCTAGTTGGCAGCACAGATGGCTTAACAACTAATACTGAGACACTTTTCAGCTTTTTCTTCCTGAGGATGTTACAGCAAGTACATTATTATCAGGTGCCTTGTGACTTAATTATAGTGATGAGAAGTGTTCGTTCATTGTTGTATATCAGTAAAGTAGAATGTTGCAAAGTTGGATATTAATTTGGGAGAATTATCAAATATTTTTCTTTTTAGATTTTAAAATGGGTTTCAGGGTTTGCATTTTATGATTACTTTTTTCTTCGCATATTGCCAACTAGTTTCCTAGAAATGCAAAACAAATAAAGATATTTGTCAAAAAGGGTGATAAGATCAAGTTTTGGTGGTAACTGTTATCCTGTTGTGCCAGACATGCACTGGAAGAATTTACTAAACTATTACAAAGGAATAAACTATACCTTTAGGGTATAGTCAAATTTTATACATTATTTAATTACTGATTTACAGTCATATTTTAAGTTTTTTAGCAAAACTTCTATAATGTCAAACTTCAAAGCTACATTATGTAATCATGGAATTAAACTATGAGAGCCAAACAAATGCTATCACATGGACTGAGAATTTAAGGGAATTAGTACTGATAATTCTTGAGTTGTTTTTTTCTGATTATCTACTGTTTCTGTTATCTTTAAACTGACACTCTTATATGGGAATTTTATTTTCTCACATGGATTAAGACAGCTTACAGATTTTATCTTTAATAACTCAAAGCTTCACTGACAGTAATTTTATACTCGTATTTGTAATGCCTATTTGAGGTTCCCTATCTGTTCAGACTTTCATTCCAGGGATTTCTTACCTATGTCTGTTTATCAATATGCAAAGGTAAAATTAGAGAAACAATACAAATGAAAAGAAAAACATCAAAAACCAGATTTAGAACTCATAAGAGAAGATCAATGATTTGGGTCCAAATCATTTATTTGGGATGCTTTCTCAGGAAGAACTGTGAGACATTGGCTGCAAAATAAATTGGGAATATATATATTAAATCCCATAATTGTCCCAATGATAGATGGTTAACTTACAATTAACACTTAAACCTCTCACTGTGTTAAGGTTGTTTAAGGGCATACATTTTTAGTATGTCTGGACTGTTTCATGAACAAGGATGCTTCTGAGTCCAGAGAATAAGTGATTGTCTCCATGTGACGTTTGAAGATATATGAAGGAGACATGGGCAGGGTACCAGCACCATCAGTGTCACAAGGTACAGGCATGCCTCAAGATATTGCAAGTTCAGTACCAAACCACAGAAATAAAGTGAATGTTGTAATAAATCAAGTTACACAATTTTTTGGTTTCCTAGTGCATGTAAAAGTTGTGTTTACACTATAGTCTTTTAAGTGTGAAATAACATTTGTCTAAAAAATACGTAATTTAAAAATACTTTATGGCTAAAAATATGCCAATGAACATCGGAGCCTTAATCTTTTTACTGGTAGAACATCTAGCCTCCATATTGATGGCCGCAGATTGATCAGGGTGGTCATTACTGAAGGTAGAGATGGCTGTGGCAACTTCTTAAAATAAGACAACATTGAAGTTTGCTGCATGGATTGATTCTTCCTTTCACAAGCTACCTGGAAGACTGAGGCAGAAGGATCACCTAAGCCCAGCAAGTCCAGGCTGCAGTGGCTGTGAGCATGCCACTGCACTTCATTCTGGGAAACAAGAGTGAGAATCTAACTAAAAAATAAATAGAGGAATAAACAAACAAACAAACAAACAAACAAATAAATAAAAGACTTCTCTATGACATTCAATCCTGTTTGATAGAATTTTACTCACATAGAACTTCTTTCAAAATTAGAGTCAATTCTCTCAACTGCTTTATCAACTAAGTTTTTCTAATATTCTAAATCCTTTATTGTCACTTCAACAATGTTCACAGTATCTTCACTAGAGGTAGATTACATCTCAAGAAACTACTCTCTTTATTCATCCATCAAAAGCAGTTCCTCTTCTGTTCTAGTTGTATCATGAGATTGTAATAATTCAGTCACATCTTCAGCCTCCACTTCTAACTGAAGTTCTCATGCTATTTCCACATCTGCTGTTCCTCCCTCTATTGCGATCTTGAACTCTTCAAGATCATTTATGAAGGTTCACTTCTGTTATGTTAATATTTTGAATAATGAATAATCTTCATGGCATCTAGAATGGTAAATCCTTTCCAGAAGCTTTTGGATTTTTTGCCCAAATTCATCAGAGAAATCATTGCCTTTGGCAGCCACAGTCTTAGAAAATGTGTTTCTTAAACGATAGCTCTTGAAAGTTGAAATGACTCCTTGGTCAATGAGCTACAAAATGGATGTTGAGTCAGCAGGCATGAAAATAATGTGAACCTCCTTGTATATCTCTATCAGAGATCCTGGGTGATTAAACATATTTCCAATAAGCAAAAATACTTTGAAGTAAATCCATAGTTTTTGAACAGTAAGTTTCAACTGTGGGCCTAAAATATCCAGTAAATCATGCTATAAACTGTTGTAAACAGATGTGCTATTATCCATGCTTTATCATTTTTATTTATAGAGTATAGGCAAAGTAGATTTACTATGATTTTTAAGTACCCTAAGTTTTTAGAATGGTAAATGAGAAACAATGCCTTCAACTTAAAATCATCACCTGCATTAGTCCCTGACAAGAGAGTCAGCCTGTCCTTTGAAGTTTTAAAGCCAAACACTGACTTCTCTCTAGCCACGAAAGTCTTAGATGGCATCTTTTTTTTTTTTCATAGAATGTTATTTTATCTCCATTGAAACTATGTTGTTTAGTGAAGCCATCTTTGTTAATGATCTTAGCTAGATCTAGATAACTTGCTGAAGCTTCCACATCAGCACACCTGATATGTTTATGTTGTGGAGATGGTTTCTTTCTTTACGCTTCATGAGTCAACTTGTGCTAGCTTCAAATTTTTCTTCTGCAGGTTTTTCACCTCTCTTAGCCTTCATAAAATTGAAGAGCACTGGGCCTTGCTATGTTTTATGCTTTAACATAAGGAAGTGTGGTAGCTGATTTTGTCTTCTATCCAGACCACTCAAATTTTCTTCATATCAGCAATTTAGATTATTTCATTTTCTTATAATTCATGTGTTCATTGGAGTAACAATTATTATTTCCTTTGAGAAAATTTCCTTTGCATTCCCAACTTAACTGCGTGGTGCAAAAGGCCTCGTTTTCAGTCTACCTTAGCTTTCCACATGTCTTCTTTACCAAGCTTAAACCTTTCTTTCTTTCTATTTAAAGTGAGAAATACGAGACTTTTTCTTTCACTTAACACTTAGAGTGCACTGAAGGGTTAATAACTAGCCTAATTTCATTATTTTTGCATCTCAGGAAATACAGAGGTCCAAGGAGAGGGAAAAAGATGGGGGAACAGTCAGTGAAGCAGTCAGAAAACTCACATTTTGACTATTGCTAGGCCATTGCTAGGCCATTACCACTGCCATTGCCTTACTAGACTCTGGTGTGGCCATGTGCTTTTTGAGCTATGGCTGTCATCATGTTTTCTGGCTTTGTCCCCCTCACCTATCTTGGGGAGGTGAATCTCCTCTCTCTCTCTCTCTCTCTCTCTAATTTACTTTCTAAAGAAACAATATTTTCTAACCTAAAATAAACAACATTTATTAGTTAAGTTTACTGTCTTATACGGGTGAAATTTGTGACACTCCATGCTAATTATATTAGTACCATGGTCACAGATCAACATAAAAGATATGATAATATTGAAAAGTTTGCAAACATTGAGATAATTACCAATATGTGACACAGAGACACAAAGTGAGCATCTGCTGTCAGAATAATGGCACCAAGAGATTTGCTCAATGCAGCATTCTACAAACCTTTTATTTAAAAAAATGCAGTATCTACCAATTACAATAAAACAAGGTAAAATAAAACAATGTATATATATATATGCACAAAATATTACGGCTATAAGAGCTCCCTTTCTTCCTATGGAAAACAAAAACTTCCAATCTTTTAAAATGAGTAAATGAAGTTAAACTGTTTTTCCCCCAATAAATATCCATTTTAAAATCAATTTAGCTGACCTATCAAGGCATTATCTGTCTATAATATTATTTCACAGCCTTGTTCCAATATCTTTTGTGTGGGGGAAAAATCACTAGAAAGGTCACTCTTTTAGTGTGATTCCCATTATGGAAAGTGCTTTGAGACAGCCCTCTTGCAATATGCAGACAATGATAAGTCCTAAGTGACTAGACATAAAAGTCTTTATTGAAATATTTTCAAGGGGGAAAAAGAGGATCTATACAGTTTGCTGTTACTATTTCTAACTCTAGATCAATGTTTATGCAGTTTTGGAGTACTCATAAACAAGTTGACTCTCTTTTTTCCCATTTTATACAATTCTATGGTCACCAGAAAGATGAGAAGATTTGGGCCTAGCTAGGGGAAAAATCATTTTTGTAGATGCAGTATACCTGCTAAGTTGCTTGATTCTTGTCACACCAAAATATTTCTGAAATTCTTAGTTTTCCAACCTCTGTTATTAGGCAGAGAAAGGAAACAATCTCTGCAACTATTTCCCCTAGGTTATGAACAGTGGTCAGGATTGGTAAGAAAAATCCCTCAGCAAGCACTTGTGAGTCATTGGTGAAACTTTAAATAGCACAGAATTTTCTGACTTGGCTCATTACTTTAGTATTTACAATAATTGAGATGGGGTCATGCTTAAGTAGTACAAAACCACAGTTGCCTCTGCTGCCTTTGCACTCAGAGTCATTTCTGGGAAAAACTCCAAACTTCTACCATCTGTGGTTTCTTAGCAATGTGTAAAAGAAAAGAAAAGAGTTTGATTATTAATTGAGCTAGTGAGCTATCCTCCAGAGATTTATACTCTGATAAGCACCCCTAGAACACTTGACTTGCTTGCTTGTTTTATTTCTGATGAAGCAGGAGCCTGAATTGTCCAACCATTTCAGAATATTCCAGTGCTTCTTCAGAAGTGCTGTGAGTTTACAGCACTGTAGCTGTAAACTCACAGTGTAGTGTAGGATCTTGTTACAATGGAATTACATAATTACAATTTTTTTTCTTTTTAGTATACAGTCAGCTTGGAGTTGAGTATCTAACAGACAAGAAAATAAGAACATAGATTATCCTCATATGGTTGCATTAATAATGTGTTACATTAATTTGTTTTCCAGCCATTAACAAAGAAAAATATGTAGATAAAAATAACATGATTCAATCTTAGAAAATTAGATCTGACCTAAACTGGCTGTTATTCCTACAGTTTTCAGTGAATGGAAAAAATATTTTGAATTTTTCTTTTGAATAATTTATTTGAGAAAATTGAGATATCGTGAATAATTCATTAGGATTTTTGTTTCTAATTCCTATCTTACACTTGTTCATCATGGACAAATATTTGTTGTGATTTTTCTGTAATGAGTTTGCATTTTCTCTTTATTTTTCAAATTCTTCATAAGACTTTTACCTATTTTCTATTTAGGTAGAGGTTAAAATAAGACAGATAAGGTTAAGCATGAAAGACAACTTCCTTATTATAAAGGCTGTGAAAATGGAGATGTTACTAAAACCTTCTAAATATTTATATGTCATCCTTAGCGTATAATATGCATGTCTATCAGTTTTATTATCATCTTAACCTACAGTTTTTTATGCTTTCTGTGTGTGATATATTCTTATAAATAAATGACTTTTTGGAAAACAATCTGTTATCTTTTATATTCTGCAAAGTTACTCTTATCATTCCCTCATCTTTTGGTGACTTCCATTTGCTCAAACACCTTCTTGAGCCTGTCTTGACATCATCTCCAGACCAGTTTTTCCCTTCTTATCCTGCTGCCAGGACTTCTTGCAAGCTCTGAATACACCCTGTTTTTTTCCTACTGATCTCTGCATTCTGTCAGAAGATCACTTTTTCCATCATTTTCTGGTGAAATATTACTAATTCTATAAGCATTCTCTTAAACATATATTTCTCTGAGGTCCCTGACTCTCTACAATATGGTAAGTACACTTGCTACATGATCTTATAGAACTTACTGCTCTTTTTTGCTTGCTTTTTTTTAACATTTATCATGCAGGTAATACATTATTTGTTGTTTGTCTTTCTTCACTAGATGGTGAGTTTCACAAGGCAGGGATGATGTCTTTGATTTACTGATAAATTGCTAGTATCTAGCAAATATCCTCTGGCACATAGTAGGCACTGAATAAAAAATGTATTGAATAGTTATTGTATGACTCTTACTGGAGGTAGAAGGCATTTCGTCCTGGGAGAAGACTGATAAACAATTTAAATAATGAGAAAAAGATATTTCTCCATTTGTAGGGCAATATAATAAAAGCATGTACAAACTAATTTGTAGATACACACATATAAACAAATAGACTAACACACATCTTTCAGTGCTCAGTAGTAAGTACTATTTGATCACTCCTTGTACTATCCAGCAAAATGTGGACATGAACTGAGTGAGTCTGGTTTCTATTAGGTAGAATGGAAATTATAAATAATCTACTTTCATATAATTATTATTAAACTACACTCTGGATGTATTTCAAATTCAAGTCATTTTAATATAAGATGTAAATGGAATGTTTTATATTCATTTCTGTGTTTTGCATTCTTAAAAATATTTCTGTTATTTGTATGATATCTAAAATTTGCAGGTCCCATCTTTTATCAGACATTTGTTCAGATATTACAGAATTATCTAATGTTTCAAAGGTTAATTACTTGAGCAGGCTTTTCATTTTTTCTCTTTTTTTTTTGAATATGGTCACTACTATCATTAGTTTTTCAATAGAATTAGTTGTTTAAAAATATCTATCAAAGGAAAACTTATAAAGGAGAGAAAGTAGTAAATACAGATAAAGGAAGGTGGGTGAGTTTTATACAATCATAGGAGTTTAAATAATGGCACATATATTTACTTATCATTTTTTTTTTTTTTTTTTGAGTTGGAGTCTCACTCTGTCGCCCAGACTGGAGTGCAGTGGCCGCTCCCGGCCACCGCAGCCTCGACCTGCTGGACTCCGGCGATCCTTCCCCTCAGCCTTCCAAGTAGCTGGAATTACAGGCATGCGCTACCACGCCCGGCTGATTTTTTGATTTATTGTAGAGAGCCTCGAAGCTGCGGGCTCGGGCAATCCACTCACCTCAGCCTCCCGAAGGCGCGGGATTACAGGCTGAGTCACAGAGCCCGGTTTGCTTATTTAAAAAGACATGGCTGTGAGTGATTTGATGCAACATTATAAAAATGTAGACGGGCTCGGTGGCTCAGCCTGTAATCCAGTGCCTTTGGGAGGCTGAGTGAGTGGATTGCCTGAGCCCGTGGGTTCGAGACCCGCCTGGGCAGCAAGACCTCATCTCTACAATAAATCAAAAAATCAGCCGGGCGTGGTAACGCGCGCCTGTAATTCCGGCTACTCGGAAGGCTGAGGCGGAAGGATCGCCGGAGCCCAGCAGGTCGAGGCTGCGGTGGCCGGGAGCGGCCACTGCACTCCAGTCTGGGCGACAGAGTGAGACTCTCAAAAAATAAAAATAAAAAAAAATTATAAAAATGTGATAAAAGTTATTCAAACAAGTCTAATTGTTCTAGTATAGAAACTCCCAGAGAGTAAACTTCTCTATCTATGCTAACTCTTTAAAATTACATAGAATGCTGGAGCAGTTATTCATCAATGTTTTTCTAATATTGAAAAACGACTTTTAAGTATT
The DNA here is from genome assembly GCF_000164805.1 of Carlito syrichta. Classification (NCBI taxonomy): domain Eukaryota; kingdom Metazoa; phylum Chordata; class Mammalia; order Primates; family Tarsiidae; genus Carlito; species Carlito syrichta. Next base: position 61,785 of record NW_007256678.1, read on the forward strand.
CCTTCAATATATTTTTCAACAGCAGAACCCAGTAGCATCATATTCTTTTTTTTAAAAAAAGATTTTTATTGGACATTCTATAGGAAATGAAACTGTTTAAAGATTTAAAAGATGGTAGCATACAGAAAATGATTGATGTTTACTCATTTTTCTGGGCAAATGGTTCCTTTTACAAGCTGTATTGCATCAATTCCTTTTATCCTTTTGTCATTACGATATTTAAGATAGGTGATAGTGTTTCTCAGTACCCTGGGTCAGAGGACGGTTACCCACCAGTAGGAGAGCTAGTCTGCCTTTTATGGGAACAATCACAGGCATACGTTATTTAACCAATCTCTGTCTTAGGGATCATAAGAGTGTTCAAATTTGTAGGTGAAATCTGAATTTAGTCTTTAATTTACCTCATTTTAACTAAAAATGAACCTGGTCTAAGTTTAAGAAGCTATATAGCACTGCAGATTTAGTGAAAAAATTAAAAATGGAACTTAGACTCTAGGATTCATTCTATTTTACTTTAATTGCACTGTGCTGAATTTGAAATATCCATTCATTCTCCTAACGAATATTTGTGGGGTATCTATTGTGTAAAGGCCTCTTGGAATGCAGTGGTAAATGGCCTGAAAATAGTGTGTGTTCTCATATATAATAAATTCTAGTTAGAAATTATGATGTTTGATATATTTTTCATTTTCACCATTCTATCTACATATATTACATATCATATAGTTCTATAAAATTTGATTATGTAAAAATGGTACATTCTGTTTGCTAATAATTCAAACTTTACAGTAAAGTTTAAGCTATTATCTCTTGTTTAATTACTGTGATGAATACCTTCCCAGGTATCTCCTCTATCTGTGGGCATGCTTTTCCATAAATATAATCATACTATCTTGTCAATTTTTTCCCCCCTCGGGAATAACTTTTCAAAGACATTTGAAGCTGCCCATATAAAATTAATATAGAACCTATATAAAATTAATGCAGAGTAAAAAAACATAGATGAGCCCTAAGCCCTGCAAAGGTGTAGCTATAGTTAGAAATTAACAAATCTGTTGTTTCTAAGTTTGCTCTCAATTTAATAAAGAGCAATTGATTATCTTCATGTCCTGAGCTCTGGGCAGGGGAGAAGCTGCCCATGAGGCTGATAAACTTATTTTCTCTTAAACAATGAGCCTAAGGAAAAGAGGCTGCTTTGGAAATCTTTAAAACAGACCATCTGTCTCCAGCTCATGTAAACATAGAAATCAATTATTTTTAGGAAGAGATAACCTGAATGGGCTTTCAAATGCTGAAGGAGAACTGCTGCCAGCAAGAGTGTCAAATTACCATTTACCACAAAACTTTTCTTTGAGCAAGGCAAACTCCTGCTTTGAGTAAAGTTCCACCTTCCAAAGGAAGTAAATACTCTTATCTGCTTCACTAAAAACCAGTCTGCAGAGCCTGACAAATGCTTCGCCAGTGAATGTAGAACGAAACCCTTCATGAAGGACTTACACACAGAACCTGTAGGCAACTGACATCACTGGCCAAAGGTGTGAGTATTTTGTACTTATTGCGTGCAGAAGAGAATGGGCTGCCCTGAATTAGAGGATCTGGAGATGAAGGAAAATGTGCATCTCTTTTGCTGAGATGGAGAGAACAGAGGCGATTCATCTGTACTGTGTGGAGTCACACAGGGGGTTTCTCAGTAGCTCAAGAAGCCATATACTGTGTAGTGTTTATCAGAATATCAACTCATGTTCTTCAGATGCTTTTCTTTCTTTCTTTCTTTCTTTTTTTTTGAGTTGGAGTCTCACTCTGTCACCCAGACTGGAGTGCAGTGGCCGCTCCCGGCCACCGCAGTCTCGACCTGCTGGGCTCCGGCAATCCTTCCACCTCAGCCTTCCAAGTAGCCAGAATTACAGGCATGCGCTACCACGCCCGGCTGATTTTTTGATTTATTGTAGAGATGAGGTCTCATCAAGTTGCCAGGCGAGTCTCGAACCCGCGGGCTCAGGCAATCCACTCATCTCAGCCTCCCAAAGGCGTGGGATTACAGGCTGAGCCACCGAACCCGGCTGCCTTTCTTTTTTTAATGGTGAGAGAGAAATATAATTTGGGATTCCACAGTGCCCAATAAGTACTTGTTGAAGCAAACCTAGTTTCCTAAGTCCTCACCTCTTACAGTGATGAAGATATCTTTCTCCTCTGAAAGGCTTAGCAGCTGTGGCTAAAAAAAATAAACGGTATCATTATTTGCTTGAAATCATATATACAGTTTGTATGAATTTCAGTATGTTGCCAAGACATGAACTTTTTCTTATTGTGTTTTCTGTAAATATTTCTGGCATTGACCTGTAAAGGCAAAATGTATGTATGAAGGCGTCTCCATGTCCCTTTACCTCCTGTGTTTATCCTCATTGGTTAGGGAAGAAGGTCCAAAGGGTTGTTGGTATTTATGCCAATCTTTTGTCCAGAAGAAACTCATGGATATTGAATGTAATACATTTAGTCAATTACATTTTAAGGAGGTTCTTATCTAAAAAAAAAAACAAAACAAAAAGAGCTTAAAACTGGATAGCTCTCCCTGATAACATCCTGAAGTCTGACCACTCCAATCTCCAGCGGCTCCAACTCCTCCGTACCTCTTATGATGGCTTGCTGCTTGGGAGTCAGTAGCTGATTATTTGGGGACTTGCTCTATAGATAACCTCTCTACTATAAACCCTAAGAATGGTGTTTGAGATGAATTTCAAACTTTGCATTCTGATGGACTTGAGGCCCCACTCAGACCCAAAAACCTATACCAAGAAGATGGCTCCACTTGTCTTATGAAGTTCCCTCCCAGAAACTGGGTCTGGCACATGAAAGATAATTTGGGCACACACCCATAACATAATTTCCAACCAATCATACATTTCTAGCTACCTACATATCAAATTCCCTTAAAAAAAACCCTACCTTGTGAATTCTTGCGAAGGTAGATTTGAGAAATAGCTCCTGTCCTCCTCACTCAGCTGATTTGCAATATTGAACTCCTTCTCTACTGTAACAAATATATCTGCCTCAGTTTTTCTGGGCAATGAGTGTAAAAAACCTGACTAAGCAACATTTTTTAAGATATACTTACCCTGCATATTTCACATCAAAATCTCACTGTATCATTGTTTCCTGATAATTCTATGTCCTGAGCCTACAAAATTGCATTATAATTTGGTGAATCACAGGTTGAAGTGGGAATATTACACTTATTAAAACTTAAGGTACCTTCTCTATTGTGGCAGAGTGAATAAACACATACAAATATCAGATAAGGGGACTAGGGATATACGAGCAATGAAATCAATGAGGACTGCAGAATATAAGTGTGCTAGTTAGATTTGTCTCCCAAAACAAAATACTAGGTGACTTAAACAACAGGCATTTAATTAATAAACCACAGACATAATAACTAGGAGTCAAACAACAGGCATTTTTTTTTTTCTTCGCAGTTCTGGAAGCTAGACATTTGCAATCAAAGTGTTTGCAAGGTTGGTTTGTGGTTAAGTCTCTCTTACTGGCTCGTAATCAGCCAGCTACCTTCTAGCCATGTACTTACATGAGCTTTTGGATAGACAGGGACAGAGAGAAGGAGAGGGAGAGAGAGAAAGAGAGAGAGAGGGAGGGAAGAAGAGAGAGAGGGAGGAAGGGTGGGGGAAAGAGAGAATGAGATCTGGTATCTCTTCCACTTTTTTTTTTTTTTTTGAGTTGGAGTCTCACTCTGTCGCCCAGACTGGAGTGCAGTGGTCGCTCCCGACCACCGCAGCCTCGACCTGCTGGGCTCCGGTGATCCTTCCGCCTCAGCCTTCCAAGAAGCCAGAATTACAGACATGCGCTACCACGCCTGGCTCATATTTTGATTTATTGTAGAGATGAGGTCTCACTGCCCAGGCGGGTCTCGAATCCGCGGGCTCAGGCAATCTACTCACCTCAGCCTCCCAAAGGCGCGGGATTACAGGCTGAGCCACCGAGCCCGACTCTTCCACTTCTTGTAAGATCATCAGTCCAATAAAATTTGCTGTCTTGCTACTCATAGGTTATAACAAGCCTGTTTTGGCAGTTGCAGAGGTTTTTGTCTCCATAGGAGTCATCTCTTTTCTCAACCTAGGCCAAGTTTAAAAGGATAATCTTGTAAAGGACTTTCCCCAGAACTCAGGTTGCTTCAATCTTCAGATTGAAGCTCAAGGAGGGGATTCAGGCTTTGCAGGAATCCATAGACCTTGACATTTACTTTTCCATTGTCTTTAGGGGACATTTTGGTTTTGATGGAGACTGAATTTATTCTATACATGAGCAGCTAAAATGGTGCTCTATGAGCATAGGTCTTCATTTGGTGAAAACTCAATAGCATCTGCCTGATTGCATTCAAGATATGTTTTAATTCTCACGTGAGAATTTGATGTGAATGTGCTTTTAGTAATTTTAAAAGCTCTACAATTATTCTTACTCCAAATTTAAATTTATAAGTCAAAGTTGTTGGATACCAGGGAGTTAACATAATTCATGATGTCATGGTTATGGTGACTTTCTGTTCAGAATAAAATTAAGCCAGTTGGTGGTGAGAAAATAAATTAGAAACAATGTTTCAAAAACAGAAAAATTCTGTTCACTTATTTTTTTTACTTTATTGGTAATACATGACATTTGGTTAATGTAATGCCAGTCTAATTGCTGCTTTTATGTTCAAAGTAGTATAAATTTGCATGAATAAATGTGCTTATATTTTTTGAAAATACTGAAGAATAAAAACTCATCAGATGAATGGAGGATTGCACACCCCTCTGAAGTGAATATTCTGACTTTAAAATGTAGTTTTAAATACAGTACTATAGTGTTGGAAAGCATTTGATACAATTAAAAATAGGCTTGGATATTCATAAAATAGAACACACCAGGAGCATATTTAGAAGTAAATATATTCACTTATAAGTGGTATTATGCAGTTGATAATGTGTTAAGGTGGTATTTCTACATTATGGATAAATAAAACCTTTCCTTAATAGGCAAATAGTTCTTGATAATCTTATTTAACTTTTCTTATCCTAGAATTCAACTCATGTAAATAGAAGCATAAATTTCAAATAATTATAGTATAAATTTCTTTTTTTAAAATTTTTTTATTCTAAAATTGTGGAGTACAATTCAGGGTTAGGTATACAAATATTCATTGTGCAAGTACTCTTGTTGATAAGGTGTGCCCCCCTTCCCCAGGTAGTTTCCCTCTACAGTCAATCCCACCTCCCCGCCTCCACAGTTTCCCGCTATTGTTAATTCTTTTCTTATAGTTTTACGATAGTTGTTCAAGGTCCACTTATGAGTGAGAACATGTGAAACTCCATTCTTTGTTTCTGTGAAAGATCACTCAGTATTATAGACTCTAAGGCCATCCAGGTTGCTGTGAAGTTCATGATTTTGTTCTTCTTTATGGCTGAATAATATTCCGTTGTGTGTATGTACCACTTTTTTTTTTACCCAGTTCTCTTTTGATGGGCAGCACAGATGGTTCCATGTTCTTGCTATTGTGAACAATGCTGCGATAAACATATGTGTGCAGGTATCTTTTTTATAGAGTTATTTGAGTTCTTCCGGGCATAATCCCAGTAGGGAGATTGTGGGGTCATATGAGAGGTCGATTTTCAGAACTTTTAGGAATTGCCACACTGTTTTCCACAGAGGCTGTACTAGTTTACACTCCCCCAACAGCATAGAAGTGTTCTCTTTTCCCCACATCCTTTCTAGCATGTTATTTTTTGAGTTATTGATGATGGCCATTCTGACTGGAGTTAGGTGGTATCTCAGTGTAGCTTTGATTTGCATTTCTTTGATGTATAGTATAAATTTCAAATAACTATTGTAAGAATTTATAACATTTTGCTGTGACTGGGGGGGCGTAAAAGACAATTTTATGTGTATTTTCTTCAAACGTCTTAGAAATCAGACATTGGCTTATGGTGGATTCTATGGTGTGTCATCAAGATCGTCTCCTTCTTCCAGAACTGAATTAATCATTCCTCCATTTTTCAGCACACTTAAGAGTTGAAGACTCACATCTGAGTCCCTCCTTAGGAATCGTCAGTTAAAGAGAACGGTCTCACCCAAGATTATGTTTCCATTAAGGGATCAGCGTATCTAGTGATTGATTCAACTGACTTCAATCAGACATCTTTGAAAGACGATCCCAACTTCAGAGTTGCTGTGGAATAGGCTGAGGCCTCTGTTGCAGTACATATCAGTTAACTTCTCCCTCTACGCATTCTTGCTTTCCTCACCCCCTCACATATGTTATTCTGACAGCACTTCCCAATTAACTTTGAATGAAAATCTTCATCTCAGACTTCCCAGCATACCTAGACTTCCATTCCCTACAACAACTTGGTGAATCTCAAGGACGTTATGTGGAGTTAAAAATGCTGATTTCATAACATTATACAATGTAATGTTCCATTTTTATAACATACTCAAAATGACACAGTTACAGGGATGGAGAATAGTTTAGTAGTTGACAAAGATTAGGGATACTTGGGGGGAGTTAATGACAATCAAGAGGTAGCACAAAGGAGATCTTGGTGGTGACAGAATAGTTCTGTATCTCAATTGTGTTATTGATTAAACTAATCCACACAAATGATAAAATGGCATTGGAACTATTCACACATATTGTAACAATGTCGCTTTCTTGGTTTTGAAATTGTATTATAATTATGCAAGATGTAGCCATTGAAGAAAACTGAGTGAAGTATGTGAACAGAGGCCCTCTCTACACTATATTTTTATTTATATTTATTTAAAAATAAAAATTAAAAAAAAACCCAAACAATTACATTAGATGAAATAATTGAAAAGTAACATTAAAAGAACAACTAGAGAGTTTAATCTGGAAAAAATGAAGTCTAGGTGAAGCTTGTTTTATCTGTTATTTGTTGTTTTTAGCTGAAGGAGACCAGTAGTTATCTTTATCTTCACTGACGATAAAACTAAGGAAAGGTAGTTCAAACTAAATTTAGCAAGGTTTGGACAAACTATTGGGAGGCTTTCAGGACTAAAAGGCAATAATAGACTGGAAAAGGCAGTCAGTATTAAAAAATGTAAATTTTGTAGCAGAAGACCTTATAAAATTGAAAATTCAAGAGCACTGTAGAAACGGAAGGTAACATAAAGGGATAATAGGTAATGTTATAAAAGATTATTTATAATTCTATGATATGATCCTCTAAGATTATTTAATCCAAGGACAAGCTCTCTTCTGAAATTTAGCTGGTAAACCAATTTATAATTATGTTCTATTTTTTCTTTCTACTTTTTCCTCTTTATATGTTATCAGCATACCTCCAGATTACATTTTCTTTTCTTTACTCACACCATACATAACATTTTTAAATAAATACAAAAAAAACACAAAAATTAGTGATTCATTGTAGTGTTTACATCTAAGCTATTGCTTGAACATAGAATATGTATAAATACAGACTTTTTAGAGTGCATCAACTATTAAAAGTATAACAATAGTGAAGAAAAACATTTTATTCATTGGTCTCACAGTTAATGTGGTCATCAATATGCTATTAGAAACCTGCACTGGTTCATTGTTTAAGGACTACTAGTCTACTGCCAATGTGACAGATGAAGATTATTTGTAATTATGAGGAGTTCATAAAAATTACTATAGAATCCAGTAGGGTAAAAAAGACAAAGAAAAATGAGCAATTCATAGAAGAGGAACTACAAATGAATTCTAAAGATGTAAAAATACAAGATTTCATTAGTAACAAAATATATGCAAGCTAAAATAATGACATGTTAACAGTTTTCCCCTGTCGTATATGCAAAGAAAGAGTCAAGGGGCTTTTTGTCTGTTTTATCTAAGCTAGCACCTCATAATCCTGCTGTGTTCTTGGAAAGAAGACTTGGAGATCCAAACATCTGGAGCCCTCTGTAAGTACAGGTTTGATGACCTACCACCTGCCCAGTACCAACAATTTCTTGGTGAGATTGAGATTTAAGATCATAATTCCAACTATATGAATCCTGGAGGAGGCAAATTATGGAGAGAGTAAAAAGATCAGTGGCTTCCAGGGGTTAAGGGAGAAAGAGATAGATAGGTGGTACCCCAAGGATTCTTAGGGCAATGAAAATACTCGATATGATGCTATTACAATAGATTCATATCATATACATTTTGAAAACCCATGAATATAAAACACCAAGGGTCAACTCTCCTGTAAACTATGGACTACGGGTGATAATGCTGTGTCGTAGGTTCAGAGTTGTAATGAATATATGACTCTGTTGGGAGATAATGATAAGGGGGAAGGGTACTAATGCGTGGAAGCAGGGCATGTGTGGGAATCTTTGTACTGTCTCAATTTTTTGTGAACCTAAACTAGTTCTTACCGTCTCAATTTTTTGTGAACTTAAATTAGCTCTGAAAATAAAGTTTAGTAGGAAAAAAGGGCAAAGGACTTGAGTAGACATTTCTCCAAAGAAGGTATACAGATGGCCAATAAACATGTAAAAGGCTGCTCAACATGGTCAATCATTAGAGAAATACAAATCAAAACCACAAGGAAAGCAGAATCTTAAAGAGATTGCATAACCATATTAATTGCACCATTAAAAGCCAAGAGGTGCAGGCAAACTAAACGTCCACTGATAGATAAATTGTTTTAAAAGTGTGGTATATGTATTTAATGGAATATTTAACATGAAGAAACTTCAAAAAATGAAGAAAATACCACCACAAGACACAACATGGATGAATCCTGAGGACACTATGATGAATTAAATAGTCTAGTCGCAGAATGACAAAAACTGTAGGATTCTACTTTTATGAGATATTTAAAGTAGGCAAAGTAATAGAAATGAAAAGTAGAATGGTTGTTGCCAGGGACTAATGGGAGAGGAAAATGGGGTTTTATTGTGCAATGAGTGTAGAGTTTCAATTTGACAAGATGAAAAAGTCCTAGAGATTTGTTGCACAACAATTTGAATACAGTTGATGCTATTGAACTCTGCAGTTATAAACAAAAGAGTTTTGTGTTATGCATTTTTTACCACAATAAAAAAGTAATAAAGACAAGCAGTCACACATGTATTTATTTTTATTTATATTTCACTTTCATAATTTCAAAGTCAATGTTTAAATATTTCCTTTTCTGAGAACATTTTCAAACTTTTTCAGGAAGGAAAGAGGTAGAGAAGAATAGAGACAAGAATGAAGAAAATAAAAAGTTTAATTTTTTTTTCAGCTTTCCAATCAAGTTCATAGGTCATGAAAAAGATTTGTATTAAAATTTTGGAAGTTATTTATTTTATTATTGGATTTTATCATAAAATTTAGTCAAGCCAGCTTATAAAAACAATAATTATGAACCTATCAGATTTGATAAGAAGAAGAACTATGGCAAATGTTTTACATCAAGCATGTACATATTGCCCTTGAAGAATGAGCAATTTAAAGTTTATGCTCAGTCATTCTTTCCTGTTCTTGAGCCCAGAAAAGAAATTTCAAGGCTAGCTCAAAACCATCTCAAGCAGAAGGTCTTAATTAACCAACTATAAAAAGAAATAACCAGCATAAAAATAGTTACAATTGCTTTGAGTTGTGCTATTTACAGTATAGACCATAAAATGCTCAGTCAACCAAAGTGAGTGCACACCAATTTATGTAAAATACTTTGTGTACACTATGTGCATCTGAGTTTTTTCTTGAAATCCACTAGGAAATGACTACTATGTGGTAGGCATAGCTGGAAAGGTAGAATCATAATGTTTGGGCTAACTCACGGGCAACTTTATGCACGTTCCAAAAGTGACCACTTTTACTCCCCATTTAAAGGGGTTGGAAGCCAAAATGCTTATCTAATAATACAGTAAATTTATATTTGTAGCTTATTTTGATGTTTTAAATATTCTTATGCTTTTGTCAGTGAAGAGCATGTTGTAAAATTGGTTCAAAACACCTAGAAAAAGCTAGGTTCCCTTCTCCACTGAATTTCAACATCAAAGTCTTTGTTATTAGAGTTGAGTCAGGATGTTACACTAACCTCTCTGGGTCAGACCTTCCATGAGCAAGAATATTTTGATCCTTGTCTTGCAAGTGGTATGTTTTGTTTTTAGTTCAGTGATTGCTTGTTTTGAAGATAACAGATATAAGGATGTACACAGCATTGTATATCAAAAGAGTATAAAATTTAAAGCAATCTTGGTCCACAGATCAAATGGCTCTTTTGTATGATGGGATTAATGTCATGGAAGTGGAATAAATGATTCTTTGAGTCTATGGTGTTTTGGAGAATCATCTTCCATGGGAGTGTGAGAGCTATCATGGGAAGCCAGAAGTTAGGTGAACAATGGTAGGGAGTGGTGGGTAAGCAGTCAAGAGGAAGTCTCCACATTCCCTTCTTTTTAAATTTTTATGATTACATAATAGTTGTCACATTTATGGGGTTTATGTGATATTCTGATACAAGTGTACAATGTGTAGTGATCAAATCAGGGAAATTGGGACATCTATTACCTAAAACATGTATCATTCCTTTGTGCTGGGAACATTTCAAATTCATTCCTTTAGGTATTTTGAAATATATAGTAAATTATTACTCATAGCAACCCAACTATGCTACCAAACCCTAGATATTATTCCTTCTAATTCTATTTTTTTGCCCATTAACCATTTCCTCATTATCCCCCTTCTTCCCACCACCCATACACTCATACGTTCTTCCCATCCCCTGGTAGCTATCATTTTACTTTCAACCTCCATAAGATCAATTTTTATTTTTAGCTCTCATTTATGAGTCAGAACATGTGATATTTGTCTTTATATGCCTGGCTTATTTCATTTAACAAAATGTCCTTTAATTCCATTCATGTTGTAAATAACAGGATTTCATTTTTTTTTTTAAATGGCGGGACAGTATTCCATAGTGTATTTATATGACATTCTCTTTATCTGCAACAATAATGGACACTTGGGTTGATTTAATATATTTGCTATTGTTTATTGCTTTGCTGCAATAAGCATGAGAGTACAGGTATACCTTTGATATACACTAATTTCCTTTGGATAAATACCCAGTAGGGAGATTGCTGGATTGGCTGGTAATTCTATTTTTAATTTTTAAAGAACTCTTCATACAGTTCTTTTCTACAGTGGCTCTACTAATTTACAGTCCCACCAACAGAGTATAAGTGTTCCACACCTTTGCCAGCATCTGTTATTTTTTTTGACATTTAAAAAAAATATTAGCCATTCTAATTGGAGTTTTGACTTTTATGTCCTCGGTGATTAGTGATGATGTTGAACGTTTTTTTTTTTTTTTTCATATTTGTGTTGGCGAAAAATGGTGAAAAATGGTGTCTAGTTTCATACCTCTGCATTTGGATAGCCAGTTTTCCCAGCATCATTCATTAAAGAGATGGTTTTTCCCCTAATGTGTGCTCTTGCACCTCTCTTTAAAGTTTGAACTGTCTTCTCTACCTGAGTTTCCTCCTCACTTTCAGGCTTTTATAAAAGTAGATGATTAAAAATATGTGGTGAAAAAGGCTTAGAATATCTGATAATTTTAAAAGCAGAAATTAATATAAAATAAAAATTTTAAGATGACTTGTTGAAGTCATTTCAAATATATAAAAACGAATAAAATAAAGCCATTGGCTTACAAATGAAAGAAGACTTATGATGAATTTTTTTTAAAGAAACTATGTAAAACAAAGGAAAAGAAATTGTAAAAAAAAATTAAAACATGGACGACAAAAAATATAAAATAAAAGACCTATTGAAACTAATATATATACATATTTTTTTGAGTTGGAATCTCACTCCATTGCCCAGGCTGGAGTGCAGTGGCATGCTCATGGCCACCCCAGCGTCCACCTGCTGGGCTCCGGCTATCCTTCCACCTCAGTCTTTCAAGTAGCCAGAACTACCAGTGTGCACTACCGTGCCCAGATAATATATTTTTTTATTGTATTGTAGAGATGAGGTCTAGCCAAGTTGCCGGGACTGGTTTCGAACTTGCTGGCTCAGGCAATCCACTCGCCTCGTCCTTCCAAAGTGCTGGGATTACAGGCTGAGCCACCGAGCCCAGACAAAACTAATATTTTACTACAATATTTTTGTTAAATAAAATAAAAGTAGGAATCACTAAAAATAAAAAGCAAGTTTTAGTTAGATAGATTTAAAATATGGTAATTGATAAGTGTATGTATAAATTAAAAAAAAACAAAGAAAATATATTAATAAGTAAGAATTAAAGGTCCTTGGGGGAATTTTTAAAGGAAAGTATTAAATCTCTATAAATACTGCACAGCTGAGGAAGCAGAATTTCTTTGTAACTGGAAGAAAGATAAGATGCAAAGTCATGAACTGTCTTTTTTCCATTTTAGTCTGAGACTGGAGGTTCACACCATTGTGGTAGAGATATTTTTGCCCTATCATAGTAGAAAACAAAAACTATAGACTCCTTGTTCCTTTTGCCCTGTTACTGCACTGTAGGTAGGAATGCCAATACTCTTAACTCATTCTTAGAACTCCTCCTATGATTTTATAACAAATGTTTTATTTCTTCATTTTCCAATAAATTTTAAACATTTTCATTCATATTTATTATTTACTTTCCTACATTTTCTCATTTAATAACTACTTGAGTTGAATTTTGTCATCCCCAAATTTATATGTTGATGTCCTAATTTCAGTACTTCAGAATGTGACTATACTTGGGGATAGGATGTTTAAAGGATAATAGAAGTTAACTGAGGTCATTATGGTGAGCCCCAATCCATTAGGGCTGTGTCCGTATAAGAAGAGGAGACACAGACACACATAGAGGAAAATTATGTGAAAATATAAGGAAAGAAGCCTCAGAAGAAATCTCTGTAGATATCTTGATTTTCTGTTGTTTAAGTCACGTACTTGTGATTCAAAAATAAAAATAAAAACGCTAGCAAACAAAGGCATTCATATCTTGCTTAGCAATGGGGACACATTCTGAGAAATGTGTTATTGTGCAAACCTCACAGAGTGTACTTATACAGACTTAGATGGCATACCCAACCACACACCTAGGCTATATGCTCCAAGGCTACAGACTTTTACAGTGTGTTACTGAACTGAATACAGCAGGCAATTATAACACAATGATATGTATTTGTGTTTCTAAACACTATGAAGTTACCACAGTTATGACATCACTAGGCAACAGAAATTTTTCAGCCTCTTTATATATATATATATATATATATATTTTTTTTTATTTTTATTTTTTATTTTTTATTTTTTTTTGAGTTGGAGTCTCACTCTGTCACCCATTCTGGAGTGCAGTGGCCGCTCCCGGCCACTGCAGCCTCGACCTGCTGGGCTCCGGCGATACTTCCACCTCAGCCTTCCGAGTAGCCGGAATTACAGGCGCACGCTACCACGACTGGCTGATTTTTGATTTATTGTAGAGATGAGATCTCACTGCCCAGGTGGGTCTCGAACCCGCGGGCTCAGGCAATCCACTCACTTCAGTCTCCCAAAGACGCGGGATTACAGGCTGAGCCACCGAGCCCGGCTGCTTCATTATAATTTTAAGGCATCACTTTTACATGTGGTCCATTGTTTACTAAAATGTTGTTATACAGCATATGATTAAATATTTTTAACTTGATTAATATTCATTATACACATCAGAGATTCATTATATATACACACTAATATTCATTATACGCATCACAGATCTTGTGTATATATGATGAATTTTCATAAACTGAATTTAAACATGTACCCAAATATGCTAAGTAATTGATTACTATAAGCATCCCAGATACCAGTCTTATTTCCTCTTTTAGTTCTATTGCTCTGCCTTCACCAATACAGGTCAAGGATAAACATCAACCTGATTTTAACAGCATAACTCTGTTTTGCCTGTTTTTGTAGTATTATTAGTGAAATATAATATAATTTTTGGGTGTTTTCTTGTGACAATATACTTGTTAGATTAATTCCATGTTGCTCCATATAGTTGTAGATTGTTTATTCTCATCTCTGTATATTACACAATTGGGTGAATATACCATAAACTTTCCATTCTATTACTGTATTCAATTTTTGGCATACATATGTGTGTGTGTATATATATATTTGCAATATGTATTCTAGTAGATGTCTTTTGATAAATATATGTACACATCTCTCTTGAGTATAACCTAGAATGGACTGTTTGGGTTACAATGTATACATATATTCGACTTTGGTAGATTTTGCTAGGACATTTTCCAAACAGGTTTACCAATTTACAACCTACTAATAGTGTATGAGTTGGTCCACATCCTCATCAACTCTTGGTATTTTTTGTCCTTTCATTGGCTTATTCTGGTGGATTTATAGTGGTCTTGTATTGAGGATTTCATTTGTATTTCCCTGATAACTAGTGTAATTGAGCATATTTTTATGTACAGTTGTGCACTTGGGTATGATCTTTTTTTGAATTGTCTTTTGCCCACTTTTTTTAAATGAAAACAACAGGTAAAGTGATTTAATGATATAAAAAGACATTAATAATCTGGATATATTGTCGTTTACAAAGTTGTGTGCACTCTATATTTTGCCCATTTTTCAATTGAGTTTTAAGCCTTTTTCTTTATCCATTTTTGTTTTTGTTCTGGTTCTTGAAAGTCAGTTATTGTTTGTTTATTTTTAGTCTGTCTTTATATTCTGTATTTTTTCTTCCGAGATGTAATCTATGATATATCTTATTGACAGTTTTGTTATAACGAGTTTAAGTAGCATTTGTTTAAGAAGTAGTCTTTTCCTCATTTGTTCTTGTCTCAAAGATGAGTAGTCAAATTTTTGTACTTAGAAAACATAAGGTCTACACACATAAAAATACAGTAATTGCTTGCAAAATGTTCCGTAATCTATGCTTATTTATTGTAAGCCAATTTCTTTTGATTAGAAATTTAAATGGAGGTTATGATGGTAGTATTTCATAATTTATCTTAAAAAGTTTAAATTATGAATTTATGTGTACTAAGAACTATATTAAAGATATTATGTACCTTGTGTATATAAAATATCAAATCACAAATAAAAGACGTTAAGATCGTTAAAAAACGATCACTATGTATTTGTATTTCTATAATTCAAAACTAATACTTAAAATAATGTCAACCAAAACTAGTATTAAAATTTAATCTAACGTAAACTAAACAACATTTGTCAATGTTGTTAATTCAGTCATTCTCTGTTTTGGTTGCTATTAAAGTGAACACATAAGTTAACTCAGTTAGCTAGACAATTTAGGAGAGGAGGAAAATAGAATTGTTAGAATGCCAATTATGTGAGAAATGAATATATCTATAAAATTTAGTAAACAGATAAGTACAAACATTTTTATATCTACTGCAGAATAGTTTTAGGAATAGATTCAGACTATAATTTGCAGATTGTCTATTCCAATAATCCCTAATTCTGTTACACATTTCAATAAATTAAGTATTATTCAATAACGCGTCCTTAAAAACAAATAGAACTTTCGTTATTCAGTAGCAAAATTTTTTTAAAAAACAAAACTGAAATGATACTGGTTATCTGATTTTCTTTCTACTTAACAGCTCTTCACTCTGGGCCCTGAAGTAAAAGATCACTACAGTTCAGGGCAAATTTATCTTATAAAGAATGTTCCTCACTGTACCTAGGCTCTGGATTGTGGCTTGGTTGTATGATTTTGTCATCATAAAAAATACTTAGAAATATGAAATAATAAATAACAAAAATAGTTATCTCCTGTTAAGACTTTCACATGTTACAGAGAATCAGTGACTCTTTTTTAGAGTTTATTTAATATTTCACAACAATTTTCTGGATATGTAAGGTTGACTGCTACAAAATGAACTTTGTCATCTTTCAAGCCAAAACAAACTTACTATCTCAACTCTGAATATGAATATTTGCCTTTGCCTCATCTTCCAAAGGAAGCAAAATACAGAATATATGTATATGTTTTCAAAATCTACAGACTGACTCCAGAATACTGCAAACTTCTACTATCATATTATTTGCTTTGCTTCTGTTTGCTCAATCGCAACTAATTTCTCCTTCTTTTCTCATACCTTTGAATTAATGCTATCTTTGGAAAATGAGTTAGGTTTATTATTTCACTATCTCTATCAGATACCTCCCTCACTCACACTCTATACTAAACCCTGCTCATAAGACATTCAGGGTTTTGCCACATCTCTCAGAACACTCTCTCTGTCTAGGCCCAGAATGCTAGTCTTGCTTTTTTCTACATGGAGACATTTATCAGGAAATTAGAACACAATATGAATGAGAGTTGTCCCTGGGATGGGAAGAAATTATTATAGCCATAAGGTTGAAGAATATAGAAAATCCTCTATATAATTAAGGAGATTAGAATATAAATCTCAAGGAACCAGGACTTAAAAGTACTTGTTTTTAATCAATGAGTGAAAAGTCTTAACTGTATTGTAGCCTAGCAGAGAGAGAATTTATTAAGAGAAGGGAGATTGTCTGTGGAAATCTTTAAAGAAAAACTGAGAGAGACTTAGAAATTAGAAATTTGACAAACCTTGAGGGAAGAGATACTAGTTCTCAGGGGCATAGTATATTAATAGCTAGAAATTTGTATAATACTTCCCTTTTAGCAGAAAAGGTCATAAAACTTCTGCATAGTTTGAACTTGAATTCTTATTCTTTAACCCAGATTTGGTCTTATTTTAGCCATTCCTAGAAAAGAAAAGCACAGGTAAGTAGTTGCTGGTGGAAGACGGTATCGCAAATGTCAGGGATGTGTTTGGGGAGGAGGGGTGGTGAGGATTAGTTTCAGGCAAACCAGTGTGTGGAACTATCAGGGCTTCATAAGGATCCTGTATGACTGCCTTAGAGAAACATCATGATATTAGAGCTATGTCAAGAGGGATTATTTCCAACAGAGAAAAACGAAAGAGGAAATTTACAGTAGAGAGTGGGAGACAGAAGCACAATGTCATTTTTATAGTTAGGAGAATATGGATTCAGAGTTCGCTGTTTGTATATTTTTGGTATTGTCTGCCTGCTATATGGCTCAGGAAGGAGTTTACCAAAGAAACTAAGACTTGTAAATTTAAGTTTATTTGTTTATTATAAAGTTGTGGGGTACCTAGACTTTTAACTGAACATTCCATGTTCATGGCCCAGGAAGGCCATATCTTTAGAAGAAGGAATGGCAACCCAAAGAACTAGAAAGATATACTCAGCAATAAATGTACATTCTTATTTATACACTGTTGTTTGGCAAATTTTGATTATCTTGATTCAATACCTGAGAGCTTAGTAGAAATAGATATAGTTATAAAATTGAAAAGGGGAACCATAAAAGCCAAAATAAGGCTATGGACATGGCAATCATTCCAAGGACAGACCATCCTATAAGTCTTCATCTGTCTGTATGTGAGGGTAGGGGGATATATTTTATTTTTCTTTTATAATACATTTTAGGTTATTGCTTTGTAACTGCAAAGCATATGGGTTGGGAAATTGTAAGACACAGTAATTATTTGCAGCAGAACTGCTTTAATCTAACTACAGCCTATTTCTAGAAAAGACGATTAGTGTGGGTATAGTTATTCAAACTTTGTGTAAAGGTGTTTATGTGCATGAATATGCTTAATTTAATGTTATGTTGTAAGTTAATAGTCAGTTTCCTCAGTATAGATGTTTTGAACATTTTTTCAATGTGAATTAATATAATCACGTTGTAACTATTTATGAACAGCTGCCTCATTACAAAAGTGCTGACATACCCTTTACTGTATTGATGCTGATTAGTGGGTAGAAACCAGCTTGCTACATTCCAGATTATAGGAGGTTTATCCTTCTTAGAAGTATTTTTAAACCTCATGGAAACTTGGCATTATTTTTTTTAATGAAGAGTACAACTACTAATATATCCTCTCTGTCAGACTTTGTAATTTTTTCTTCTCAACACTCAAATTTTAAAGAAATAGACTTTGAATATATTCACAAGAATGAATCTCAAATTGAAAAATTGCTGTTAATTTTAAACCCATTTTTGGAAATGCATTCATCAGTTCCTCTATTCCATATATAAACCAATTGTTAGACATTATTCTATTCTAAGAACTCTGCTAGGGGTTGAATATATAACGAAAAAGTATATAGTATTTTTTCTTAGTAGCCTGTAACAGGGAAAACACACTTGTAAACAGCTAAAAATAAGTGTTAAAATATCCAATGATAGATATGTACAAGCTGTCATGATAGTAAAGAGAAAGAGTAATCATTATGTTGTGTATTGGGGAGACATGTAAGACTTTCTGGAAGAGGTGCCACATGAACAACTTTTCAAAGAATAAGTAAGTTAGATAAATAGACAAGAAAGGAAAGCAAGAAAATTTCCACCAGTGCATATTACCTTTGCATTTTATATTCTTGCACTACAAGCCTGGGTAACTGAATGTAATTCAATATGGTTGGACTAGGAATCTAGAGGGAAAGAATGGTGGGAACTGAGACAGAAGATACCGTCTTATAAAGAGTGTTTTACGCCATACTAAGGAAGCTGGACTTCATCTTATAATTAATGGGAAACTATTAGTTGGTCAGAAGCAGGATGATGATGTCTTTATGTTGTGGCAAAATCATTTTAATAGCAGACCTGGGTTGGACAAGGAAGAGAAATCTTACAGTCAGGAAGCAATAGTCCATGTGCGTGATGATGAGGATCTATATTTAGACAGCAGCAGTGGGAAAGAAGATAATTTAAAATGGAAAGTTATTTCAGAGGCAAAATTATACAGGAAACTATAGTCATGAATAAAATTGCCAAGACTGAATGTACAGTTTATCGTGACAGAAACAAGTGTTACAAGCAGAATGCAAAAGACATGTACATTTAGGCTGTGAATTTAAGAAAGAACCTGCAAAAGGTCTGAGACAAAAGAGAAGCAGGAAAAGAACCTGAGATGTACAGAGTGATGAAGACATGCTCTTTTGTATGTATGCAGTTATTTTTTTTTCTTTTAAATATAGCTAACTCATTTGAACTGAAGCCATTTCTGTTTAATTTTGTTTTAGCACAGTCCTATGTTATGTTATGTTTGCACAATTTATTTTCTGTCACTTGCAGATTATCTTGAACTTATTTTTATTGAGATTTTTATTTATTCCCTTAAATTTTTTTTGACATATTAAAGCAAAATGTTATGTAGCAAAGAATGTGAAAAAACCTGACAAGATATAAAACCTCTTAATAAAATTTTCACCTTTGAATTATTACTAACATGAACCATAGTTTCATAGGTACTAGTGTTTTTTGCTTAAAATTGATATCTGTAACTCAATATTAAATTTCAATTTTTTACATTTATCAATAATCAAGAAGTTTAAGAAATAAAGGGCCAACTCCCATCAACTCTATGATAAGAATGTGGATTAAGGGGAATTCTTAATGTTGATTAGAATGTGAAAATCCAATAAATTTTGGTATTTTTTAAACGTCAAAAATATGTGGAAGTTTTTTTATAAATTTGGGAGATATAAATGAATTTTTATGACATGTATATATGGTGTAGTGGTGATGAGGATTTTGAATGTAATCATCACCTGGAAAGTACAAATTGTATTCAATAAGTAATTTCTCATCCCTCAGCATCTGCCCAGCCTCCCAACTTTTGAAGTCTCCAGTGTTCATTATTCCACCCTGCACATCCATGTGTATACATTGCTTAGCTCCCACTTATAAGTGAGAACACACAGTATTTGTCTGTTTCTGAGTTATTTCACTTAATGTAATGGCCTACAGTTCCATTCATTTTGCTGTAAAAGACATGATTTCATTCCTTTTTATAGCTGAGCAGTGGAAAATTAAGTAAAATGTTAAATTATAAAATTAAAATAAGATGTCCTCAAAAAATGTTAAATAAATTGCATGATTTGGTAATATTTATATACTTTATATTTGCTAGAAAAAGAATGGTTGCTTGGAGAACCTATTCACTTAAGTCAAATCAATAATCACTTAATGGTTTAATGATACATTACCTAGCACTCTGCTTTTTAATCTTTTTCTTAGAACTGATGGGGCAATTATAATTTTCAAATATCCAGTTTGTAGGAGTGTGGAAAAACTTCCATCTATTCTACTGAGAGGGTTGTCAGAAGAGGCTTAATTTTCCTTGATGTATTGGAAATTTTCTCACTATAGGGCTCCTTAATTCTATTTGTTGTTCCTTTATCAATGTGCTTATAGTAAGAACATTCTGGTGAGTTATCGCATACTTTTAATATGTAGAGGAATGTCACCTACAGAGTACTGGGCATAAACTACTTACAAGGAAGTATTCATCTCTCAAATTGACAAGAATAATTTTTTTTTGAGTAGTAGTCTCACTCTGTCACCCAGGCTGTAGTGCAGTAGCATGCTCATGGCCACCACAGCCTCGGCACGCTGGGCTAAGACAGTTCTTCTGCTTCAGCCTTCCAAAGAGCTGGAACTATTATTCCTGGGTAATTTTTGTATTTATTGTAGAGATGAGATCTCATCAAGTTGCCTAGGATAGTCTTGAACTCCTGGACTCAGGCAATTCTCTCGCCTCCAACTCCCCAAGTGCTGGGATTACATGTGTGAATCACTGTGCCCGGCTAACAAAATGAGATTTTTAACCAATGATAACAGAACTAGTTTTCTTAAGACTAGACTATCAGTGTGGTTTTAATTGATATTCCTTTAATGACTAGTGAGGCTGAGCATTTTTTCATGTATTTATTGAAAAATTAAAACTACACTGAAATACCACCCTAACTCCAGTCAGGTTGGTCATCAACAATAACTCAAAACACAATGAATGCTGGAGAGGATGTGAGGAAAAGAAACACTTCTATACTGTTGGTGGTAGTGTAAACTAGTACAACCTCTGTGGAAAACAGTGTGACAATTCCTAAAAGATCTAAAAATCGGTCTTTCATATGACCCAATAATCCCTCCCCCCTTTTGGGAATATACCCAGAGAAACTTAAATCATTCTGTGAAAAAGATACCTGCACATGCATCTTTATTGCAGCATTATTTGTAATAAGCAGAAACACAGAACCAATCATGCTGCCCATCGAAAGTAGACTGGATTAAAAAATGTGGTACATATACACAATGGAATATTACAAAGTCATAAAGAAGGACAAAATTATGAATTTCACAGTAACTTGGATGGATTTAGAGTCTGTAATACTCAGTGATCTATTGCAGAAACAAAAAACTGAGTACCCATGTTCTCACTCATAAGCGAACCCTGAACAGTTATCATAGTACTACGAGAAAGGGATTGGCAGTAGTGAGAAACTGCCGGGGGTGGGACACACTTCATCAATAAGGGTACCTGATCCCAAACCTGGTGAAATGTGGACCAAAGTGAGGCTCAAACTTTAAATGTACAATGACCATTTGTATACCTAACCCTGAATTGTACCCCATATCTTTAAAATACAAATAAAAATCAATAAATAAATTAAACCTCTCAGGCTATAAAAACAAAACAAAACCAAAAGACTAGACCATTCTCTATCACTGCATTATACGAATCTGACAATTAAGTTCAAAAAAATCATCCTAAAAAAAGTGCTACATACCTCATTACTGAATACCACTATGGTCAACTTCAAAGTACTCCCCTTGGGAAGCTACCAAAGTCAGTGCCAAGTCCACTCATCAAAGCAATTTTGGAACTCTTTTTCTGTAATGACCATCAGAACTGTCATCGTATTACGCTTGATGTCCTGAATGTCATCAAAATATCTTCCTTTCAATATTTCCTTTATCTTAGGATAAAGAAAAAAGTCATTGGGGGCCAGATCAGGTGACTAGGGAAGGTGTTCCAATACAGTTATTTGCCTACTGGCTAAAAACTCCCTTACAGACAGTGCTGTGTGAGCTGGTACATTGTTGTGCTGCAAGAGCTCTTTCAGAAACATTTTTACACATACCCTTCTCATGCCAAGATTTTCAGTTAAGATTTTCTTGTTTCTGTATTGATGTTTATTTGGTCTGCTATGCATTTCACAGTCAGTTGATGATTTTGACTCACAACTTGACAAATTTTTGCAATGTTTTCGTCAGTTCTGGCTGTGCTGACCTGTCTTCATCAGTGACAGTTTCTCTCTCCTAAGAAAAACATTTAATCCATTTGTACACTGCCATTTTTTTTCATGGCATTATCCCCATAAATTTGCCTAACATGTTCCTGATTTCACTTCCACTCTTGCTAAGTTTAGCAACAAATTGAATGTTTGTTTGTAGTTCGAAATCAAACTTCAACATTCTCGCAACAGCACAGAAAAACATGCAACAACAATGAATGCCACTCAGCAAGACATTGCACAACTCAACAAGAACACAGCTGTGAGACACTGATATACCAAAGCTATGAAACCTTACTGACTTATTTGTACAGTGCTGCCAACTGTGGCAGTACACTGTGGCAAGTTTGCAAACTTAATTGTCAGTTCCCATAAAATACTATAAAAACCTTTTTAGAATTGACATGTTTTATTTATAGATGATTTTACAAAAAATACTTTATAAATATTGAAGATAACTGTTCCCATTTGATATTTGTATTCTTGCTTGTTCAGTTGTTTTTCTTTGTTTTTTGATTAATGAGTTAATTTTATTGCCTTATCACTTTACTGGAATAAAATCTTCATATCCAGACATGATGAATCATAATGCATGGTGTTATAGATCCACTTCACACATTAACTGTTCTTTCATCTTTCCTCTCAAAGTGGATCCTGAAGACTTTGTAGGAGTAAATTAGATTTTTAAATATAGGTGTTTATAACTATATGGTGGATGATATTCTAAGAATCACGGCTTTGACGTGGTCTCTTTGTAAGTATTCAAGTCAAACATGTTTCAAACATTGTTGAAGGCTTTCTTTCTTTCTTTGGAATCGGAATCTCCCTGTCACCCAAGCTGGAGTTCAGTGACACGATCATGGTCACTGCAGCTTCGACCTGCTGGACTCAGGGATTCTTCCGCCTGTGCCTTCCAAGTAGCTTGAACCATAGGCATGTGCCACCCCATCCAGTTGATTTTTAAATTTATTTTAGAGACGAGATCACGCCATGTTGTTCAGGCTAGTCTTGAACCCCTGAGCTCAGACAATCCTCTTGTATCCACCTCCCAAAGTGCTGGGATTACAGAATTGAGCCACTGCACCCGGCTTTTTTTTTTTTTTTTTTTTGAGTTATTAGAGTCTCACTCCATCGCCCAGACTGGAGTGTGCAGTGGCCACTCCCGGCCACCGCAGCCTCGACCTGCTGGGCTCTGGCGATCCTTCCGCCTCAGCCTTCCAAGTAGCTGGAACTACAGGCGCGTGCTATCACGCCCGGCTGATTTTTGGTTTATTGTAGAGATGAGGTCTCGCCAAGTTGCCCCGTGGGTCTCGAACCCGTGGGCTCAGGCAATCCACTCACCTCAGCCTCCCAAAGCGCTGGATTACAGGCTGAGCCACCCCATCGAGCCTGGCTTTTTTTTTTTTTCTCTTAAGGGTAGCTATCCTCTGCCCATTTTTTCCCCCCAAAATAACATCTGAACATGCATCATTTTGACAGACAGAGTTTAAGCTGAACACCACTCCTGGTGTTCAGGCCTTTGTGCAATACTTGAGCATAGGTGGAACCTGTAACTTGCTTCTGACCAATGAAACGCCAAAGGACACCATAGGTTTATGGTAATTACAAGTACATGATTAAATGAGAGTGTAGAGACCTGGTCTTGTTAGAGTCTTTTTCTCTTCTGCAGACTTTGAAGAAGGAAGCATTCATGAATACTATAGCTGTAAGAAAATGACTTCAGACAACAACCTAAGAGAATTTTACAGTAAATCCTTTCTTAGTCCAGTCTCTGAATGAGAGCCCAGACTTGGCTGACGCTTTACTATTTCATAAGACCCTAGGAGAACCCAGGCAGATATACCAGGACTCCTGACCCACAACTGTGATATAATAAACATGTGTGTCTTTATACTACTATATTTTTGGTAATTTGCTACATAGCAATAAAAAACTAACATAGATAATTGCTATGTTAGTACTAACATAGTCCTATTCACCCATGGACAGTGCAGTTGTTTTGCCTTTTTTTTTTTTTTTTTACAACAATTAAGGAATAACTTACACACAGTAAAATGCACATATCTTAGGTACTAACCTCATTGGAGTTTTACCTGTACATTGCATTTAATAATAATATAAATTATTTTGTGAAATAGCTTTTGTAGTATTGCTATTGTTTAAAAGGTCTAGAAGACTTTGCCATTAAAGTCATGCACAACTGTTCTTTGTGAAGAAATTATAAATTATGTTTTCATTTTTATAATAAAGGACTATCTAGATTTTCTGTTTCTTGTTTTGTCAGTTATAATAATACAGTGTGTTTTCCAACCATTTTTCATCTACGCTAAAAAATGTATCAGCATAAAGTAGTTCATAACATTCTGTCATTGAGAGAATGTCTTGTTATTTGTAATTATTGTTGTTCATATTAAATATTTTTAATTTGTGTTTTATCATTTTTTGTTTCTTAATCTGTCTTGCTAAATATTTAATGTTGCTAAATATTTAATGCTTCTAACAGTATTTCCAAGAACATACTTTTGGATTTGTGGATTTTTTTCCTATTACATATGTTTGGAATTTTATTAACTTTTGCCCTAATATCATTTCTTTCTTTCTTTCTTTTTTTCTTTTTTGATGTTATTTTCTGTTTCTTGCTGAGATGGAAGCTTAGATAATTAACCTTCAAACTCTTACCTTACCTAGCATATATATTTAAATTTCCTTCTAATCACTATATTCCACTGAGGCTATGTTAGAGTGAATCTTCACAATTGCTCTTGCTCCCTGAATATAGCTCTTATCCCTTTAATTTGGGCATGGCCTTTTTGGATGTCACCTAGAGGTCCCTCCCCTCTGTCTGCCCTTGAAATCAAATATCTATTCAAAACCAATAAGGCCTATGAAATCTCTACTCAGTAGATCTCCAAGTAACTGTCCTCTGTTTGTTCTTTTAGAGCCTCTACCTGTATTACACTGAAGGAAATTTTACATAATTTCTTTTTGTTTCTCTGCAGCAGCTGTACCATGAACTCAAGCCCTTCAAACTCTGATCTTTGCTTCCTTCACGCAGTATGATTTCCAAGCTCTGTGTGGCCTCTATTTCCCCACACTGTCATTTGTTTTAATTATTTTTCTTTTTACAAAGTCTAGAAAGAGTCTAACTACTATTTTTTTCTTTTTCCATTTTTTAAAATTTTAGAATAATTATAGATTCATAGGAAGTTTAAAAAACAGTAGGGATAGGTCCTGCATATCCTTCACTCAGTTTCAAATAATGTATTCTATCTAACATAATTATAGAATAAAAATCAAACCCCAAAATTGACATTTGTAAAATGTGTGTATGTAGCTCTGTGTATCTATTAATAGTTTTGTGTTGTGTAGATTCTTGTAATCACCACAACAGTTGAAATAGAGAACAGTTCTATTACCACAAACATATGTCCTTTTCTATCTCTTTATTTTCCTTGAATATGGTCCTCTTGAATCTCTTTTGAATTTTTTCAGTGTATTTCCTCTCCTTCTTTAGATTGTTTCTTTTGTACTATTTTCTTTTACAGACATTTCCCTCTATCTTCTCCATTCAACTTGTTGAGTCCATCCAGTGAGATTTTATTCTAAATATTGTATTTTTTAGTTCTAAATTTTTATTTATTTTTAAATATCTTGTGGTTCCTGCTTGAGTTTTTATATCTGTAAAATTTGTTTTAAATGTATTTACAATTGCTTATTGAAATATTTTTATTATGACTGATTTAAAATCTTTGTCAGATAATGTCGCATTGTGTCATCTCATTGTTGGCATCTATTGAGCAGCTTTTTCTCATTTAACTTGAGATATTTCTGATTGTGATACGTGATTTTCAACTGAAACTTGGACATTTTGTCTAATACGTTATATGGCTTTGAATCTTATTTAAATCTTGTGTCGGAGCAGGCCTCCTCTTCACTCTGGTGAGGGAAATAAGGCACAGTTTTGATACTGTCGGGTGGAGATGGAAGTCCAGTTGGGAGTCTCTGGGACCTTACTGCAGTGCTATCGTCAATACGTGTGAGAGGGGACCCTCTAAAAGAGAAATATTTTAGAGGGTGTGCCCCTTGTAGTACAGGCTTCTCTCACTAGATTAGTGTTCTAGGAACACATTAGCATCGGTGTACCAGATAGGCTTGTGAGTGGTTGTGTTCAGCTTCAGTGAATTTTTGTTTGAGATTCCTTCAATGTGTTTGCCTGCTGGGTGATTTGGAACACACCTACCCACACTGTGCTGAGTGTTCAGCCGTTTTTGACCCAAAACAGCATGACACCTGTTCCCCACTCTCCTTATTCATCAGATCTCACCCCAAACCACTTATTTTTTGTCTCCCTGGATGAAAAAAAACATTCTCAAAGGAAAATGTTTACTGATGTGGAAGAAGTGAAACAAAAAACAGGAGAAACTTTAAAAGGTATCAAAATTAAAACTGATTAGTTCAACAATTGTTTCAAGCAGTGGAAAAAGCATCTCAATAGGTGCATTGCATCAAATGGAGAGTACTTTGAAAGTGACTAAAATTTAAACATGTAAGAATAAATATACAATTTTTAGTAAATAAATTCATTTGGGGGTTTCCTCTCATGTAGATACTCATCTCAAATTTGTCTCCTGAGCTTCAGATCCATTTATTCATAGTCTTACTGGACATATCTATTTGATTATCCAGTGTCTCTCTCTCTCTCTCTCTCTCTCCTTCTCATACACACACACACACACACACACACACACACACACACACACACTCACTCTTTTTATTTTTTCAACAAAACTCGCTTCTTATTTTGTATACACAGTACACAGTATCAGTGCATGGCCCTGACATTTACTTGGTTGTCTAAGCTAAAACTTGCAGTCATCATTGATTCTTTCTTTGCTTTGCCTTCAATTTCTAATCAACAATAATACTTTCCTGTTCTTCCACTTTAGAAACTCCCAAACCAGCCAATTTTTCTCTATGTCTACTGTCTTTGTTTAGGTTACTATTACCTCTCACTTGAAATAATGGAGCACACTCTTGATAGATGTATCCTGCAATATTCTCCCAGACCTCTATTATAACCCCCCAGAAAACATAGTGAAGATGTATGATTTCTTATAAATAACTTTTCCTTCATTAGTTTTTTAAAATTAAATCTCCTCTATATATCGACATAGCCTTCTATATTCTTCCCATCCCTCTGTAACAGCCCATTTTGTTCCTGAAGAAAATATCTCATGTAAAAAATTGCAAATAGTCTAAGCTTCACATTCTGAGTGGTCTCCATGCCTCACCTAATAGAAAGAAAAGAAATCTAGATCATTTATGATTACTTTTCTAGCACTTAAGTTTTTCATTTGATATGCTAACTGCCAAAAATTTCTCAAGTAATGGCTGGCATAATAATCAATACAAAAATTTACATGAATGTCTGAACATTTAGGATTCTGTTTCCTAAAGCCTGCTGTATGCCAAATAAGCATTTATTATTATTTTTCTTAAATTTCAGATAATGTGTATTATCTTAATAATGTGTATTGTCCTTTTTTTTAGTTTTCCTTTTCATACTAAAAAAAAGAGTACCGTAATAAAGAAGTATATATAAGTAAATAAATATGTTTGTTTATGTAGCTTTATGGAAATATTAATGTTATAGTTCATGCAGAACATTTACTTATAATTTTTTAATATATGTGCCACATCCTGTTGCCTTTCAGTAAATATAATAAACCAGTGGCAGTTTAGTAAATTTCTTAGTCGATCTCTATGTTCTGTTTCATTTTGCCTGCATATGTGAAATAAAACGGAAAACTTTTTGTTTTATTTCAGTATCAGTCTTTAACACTATTACTATTTCTGTTTGCCTTTTAGTGTCTTATGGTGATCATATCCTCCACACTGGAGCCCTCATTTATATTACTGTGTGTAGTTCAATGTAAGTGGAAAAATTATCTGGGGACATACTTCAACATTATCATTAATCCTTTCTGCCTCCAAACATTTGCCTGTGCTATTCCTTGGAGTGGATCTTTCTACTTGTTATCAATAAGAGCTAATTATCTCTTTACTGAGCTAATTATCGCTTCACTCTCACATTCAAAGTTGAGTGTGTGCCCTTGTGTCTTCCACCCTCCAATCTTTATCCTGCTTAGGTCTTTGTTGTGGCACTTACCACAGTGTATTTTCATTATTCTACAACAGAACTCTGAGAATGAAAACTGTGTCTACTAAATTGGTTTAGTCCAAGCACACAAATGCAGAATTGGACATTAAGTATGAAATGCATAACTATTTGATAACTTAATAAATAAATGACACCAGAATAATTACTGAGGAGGAGAGTGCCATCTCTAAATGTTAGAATTTATTGACTGAAAAAGTAGAAGCTGAAGTGAACTTGATTAAATGTGACAACATCTGGAATAAGCAGAATTATTAGCCAAACCATTGTGCTTAACAAACTAGCAGAAAAAAATTAAAATAATACATAGCCAATTATTATTTAACCACATTATCAATATGCATCTTCAAAATAATGGGAACTCTCATTTATTAAATCCTTCTTTGACATTGTGATAAGAATTGTTTTGAATCCTCTCCACAAGCTGGAATGCCATTTCAGAACCTTCTTTTAACAGATATTGTCAGATTTCTAAAAGCAGCATTTTGTGGGTCTAAGACTAAGTAAAGTGAAGAGAAAAGTAGGGACCAGTATTGAGAGTAGAAGAAGTTAAATATGATGTATTTCTGAGCACAGATAATGACTTTTTCTTGATTTCTTTTTATGTATGAAAAATAATAAATGTATCATTTTGCTGATGCTAAGGTGTCTAGAGGTGAGAGAACGTTCAGTAAAAAAAAAGCATAGTGAAGATATATAAATTCTTATAAGTAACTTTCCCTTTGTTATTAAACCTCATATTTTCATTAGGACCACTTTTATTTTATTTATTGTCAATTGTTAATAGCCATTACAATGCTAAGACTTTCTAGGTTTGCTAACAAAATGGCAAATATCACATAAGATGTGCAAATAGTCATTTAACAAAATGTGGGCATGTTGCACCCATGTGCTCCAACACACTTTGTTTTTCTTTCAAAATAACTCTGACTTCACTTTGTCTTACACACTTCACTGAGAGTCAAGTCTGAGCACCTAGTAGTATGTGCATGAGGAATTGATAAATCAGAATTGCATTTACCAGGGACAAATAAAACCAAACAGAGAGAAGAATGTGTGAAATTTCCATCTCCTAAAAAGTCAGTGGCAGTTTTCCTGGAAAAGTCAAGCACCATCAGTTTGAATGAAAGAATTAGAGATGTATCTTTAATTAGAAAGTTCACATGCACAAAGCAAGGAAAAGCGCTTTCCCTCAGCTTGGTGATATTCAGAAGTTAAAGAATCAGCTTGTTAATTCAGTTCCTCTTAAATGTTGATCTAGAGTCAAGACTGTCACCCAATTGATGGGTGGCATCTACATCTCAGTTCTTGTGGCAGTTCTCTGTGCAGTGAGGAGACATGCATAAATCCTAATAGAGAGGGTGGATGGTAGCTAGGTTCTTAAAGACATCAGTAGCTAACAAATTACCATCTTTGGATGAAAAATGAGGTCTTGAAGATTTAAATGTGGCAAGAAAGAAGAAGGTACTGTCTGCACAGGAAAGATACTTAGTGTGAACCCATCTGTGGTAATAGATTAATTGCCTTCATTAGCAAAGATGTATATCTCACACCAACCATCAATAAATGTTTCAGATACACTCATGAGTGATTGCCTTGTTGATATAAAAGATAAAACTTATTACCAAAGCAAAATAAAAATAATTATTTTTCCAAAATTATTTCTAAACATAATTCTATCATAAACAATCATTATATATCATGTAAATAAATGGAGATGAGAAAAGAGTTGCTTTAATATACAACATTATATCTAATGAATTATTTATTTATTTATTTATTTTGAGTTGGAGTCTCACTCTGTCGCCCAGACTGGAGTGCAGTGGCCACTCCCGGCCACCAAGCCTCGACCAGCTGGGCTCCGGCGATCCTTATGCCTCAACCTTCCAAGTAGCTGGAACTACAGGCACGCGCTACCATGCCCAGCTAATTTTTTGGTTTATTGTAGAGATGAGGTCTCGCCAAGTTGCCCAGGTGGGTCTCGATCCCGCGGGCTCAGGCAATCCACTCACTTCAGCCTCCCAAAGTGCTGGGATTACAGGCTGAGCCACCGAGCCTGGCCCATGATTTTTTTATAAACCTTACAGTAGGCTGAGAGAGAGTTCTGGGTGGAGGAAACCATCCTCACTGGACTTACTTTTGCCTCAGTGTATAAGAGAATCAGATTTCAAAAATCATTTTAACTCAGTTATGTGTATTTTAACTCATAAGTTTTCTATCCTTGACTTCAAGAGATGACTCTTCATTCTTCCATTAGCATAGCATTATAATGTAAGCTATTCAGTGGAGGAATATACTCCAGCTTAAAAAAATAAATCCTTAACTAAATGTTTATTTTTTCCTAAAGGATGCTAAAGTGGGTGACAGAGAACTAAGAAATCAATTAGAGAACGATGTCTATATACCACAAAATATTTTATGTAGCTTATAGTTTAAAACAATGCAGAATGAGACAATTATTAATATACAACAATATTCAATTTAAAGCAGTCAAAAGGAGAAGTCTGTCAAGATCCTAGGTTAGCAATAATGGATATCAGGCATAACATTGGATTGCTTAATAAGATAACTGACAATTAAGTTCATGAACTCATCTTAGGAAAAGTGCTGTATAACTCATTACAGAATCTCACTACAATCATATAGGTAATACTCCTCTAGGTACTGACATTGTGCCAGATCAGATGAGTAGGGAGAGTGTTCCAATGCAGTTAATTGTTTACTGGCTAAAAACGCCCTCACAGACAGTGTTATTTGAACTGGTATATTGTCGTGATGTAACAGCTTTTTTGGAGCCAATTTTGCACACAGTTTTCTCTTGCCAAGATTTTCGGTTAAAATTTTTCTGTTTATCTACTGATGTTTCTTTGGTCTGCTCTTCTTCTTACAGTCAGTTGACAATTTTGACACACCATTTGATGGTTTTTTGCAATGTTTTAATCAATTCTGCTCATTACTGGCCATCCTGACTTCTCTTTATCAGTGACACTTTCTCTCCCCTCAAAAAAATGTTTAATTCATTTGTACACTGCTGTTTTTTTCATGACATTATCCCCATAAACTTGGACTAACATGTCCCTTATTTCACTTCCAAGAAATTTAATATCTGTTCTTGCTCTAATTCAAGCTCCAAAATCCTCACAACAGCACACAGAAACAACAACAATATGCAACAACCATAACAAATGCCACTCAGGAAGACACTGCCACATGTCAACACAGACACAGCTCTGAGTCACAATGTACCAAGGTTATGAAGTCTTACCAAATTGTTTGTAATGTGCTGCCAATGTAAGTGCACAGTGACAAGTTCATGAACTTAATTTTTAGACCTTGTACTTCCTACTGAAATGAGCCATGTTGATTTGACTGTGTGTTCTGTGCCTGTGCTAATTGTAAACATCTTGTATCTTATAAACTTTATTATAACCCAACTGAGAGGGAATCTGTGATCAAGATACTGTCTCCTCAGTACATTGTGTCTCACTACAAGAAAAATAGGAAAGGAGAGGAATGAAGAATGCTTCATTCATCATCTTAAGCTATGGCTTAAGATACAGAAGACTTTGTGAGTCATTCTTTTATTCATTTATTCAAAAATACTTATTGAGCCCTATATCCTTTATCCTAGGTTCTGGAGACAAATCAGTGACCAAATGAGACAAACATTCCTTCTCTAATAGAATTTACATTCCAATTGGAGAAGAAAAGAAAAATAATGCAAGTTATATCAAATGTTAGAAAGTGATACGTGTGATGAAAAAAATGTAACAGTGTTAAACACCAGTTCTCTGTTATTTCAAAAATTACAAATAAATTTATTTGTCAGAAATACCAAAAAGATTCTCCTGAAGCACTATATATTCATATCTTATTCTCTGTCTCAGAGGCCCCCAAATTATAATGAATATCTGTACCAAGACATGGAAAGCATCTCTTATGTGCATATGTTTTCAGGAAATTATATGGCAAGAGATCATCACTAATAAAATAGCTTGAGTTGATCAAATAATAGCACTTTATCTTTTAAAGCACTTTATAACATTTTCACATAGCTAAAATATTTTAGTTCTTTTAGTTATTCCTATAATTCAAATCAAGAAAGTGAAGCTTGTAGAAATTAGTGGCATGCACATGATCATATAAGTTGGTAAACGGGAAAGTCCAACCAGCACTTCAGATACCCTGATCCCAAGTGAACTTCCTGTTGTGCTACCACGGGTAATGGGGGGAAAAAAGCAAAGCAATTGCAAGAACTTTCTTCTTGAACTCTGAACTGAAGAGAGTTCTCTGAAATCTCTTTACAACTAGGCCTTGTCCACAGCCTACAATACTTGGCCTGCTGAGCCTAGTTCAGGAAAAATACAAGCCAGTTTAGTGAGAATTGTCCACCTTTCATTCCTCACCAAGTATATTTTAGTAATTTTCTGTCCACTCCTTTACTCTGCCTTTTGGCTCTATATCACCCAGTTGTCTCTGCTGTGCTCAGAGCTGAGTTAAATTTCTCTATTCTATTGCAATAGTCTTGAATAAAATCCTTCTTGCCAATTTAACTCCATTTGGTGCAAGTTTTCTTTAGTACAAATCAGAATAGAGGCTGATCTATAGAGAACACAGCCCACAATGAGCAGTTCTGGACATTTATCTAAAAGCATCAAAGTGGCTAAACATAACACTGATTAGTAGTGATTTTCTTGAACTTCTCCTTTTGTATTTTTCACTTATTGTATTTTTCAAATGTATAATTAGTTGAAGAACATATTGAACTTTTTTTTTTTTTTTTTTGAGACTGGAGTGCAGTGGCCGCTCCCGGCCACTGCAGCCTCGACCTCCTGGGCTCCGGCGATCCTTCCGCCTCAGCCTTCCGGGTAGCTGGAACTACAGGCATGCGCTACCACGCCCGGCTAATTTTTGATTTATTGTAGAGATGAGGTCTCGCCAAGTTGCCGGGGTGGGTCTCGAACCCGTGGGCTCAGGCAATCCACTTACCTCAGCCTCCCAAGCGTGGGATTACAGGCTAAGCCACTGAGTCCAGCTCACATTGGACTTCTTATGAGAGTTAGAACTTTTGCAAAAATGTCATTTAAACTTAAAATATTAAAGAAACATCTTAAACTTGAGTCTATGAAAATATTGAATGAATTCAAGATTTTCCAAAAGCTTAAATACCAATGAAATGACAACTCTTTTTTCCTTATCCTTTGCTGTGTTCAAGGACTTATTTTAAAATTTATTTGAATAAAAGGTGCTTTGGAAACAAAATTACCTTTCAGTTGATTAGAATGGTTTTTATAAATTAGGGATCATATTTGTTGTATCTGCTAAAACTTACTCTAGGGATGCGCAGAAGTCCATACATTTTTCAAGTCTTCCATAAACTCTTGGGGAATAAAAATAGCCATGGATCTGTAGGGTTTAGTTCATTCTTCTATAGTAGAAACAAAATCTTTTTGGTGACATTGTTAATAAACATACATAAATCACAAATTATGATCTCAGAATAGGTGATTTTTACCTTTTTCCATTGGGATCATGAATTTTACTGGGGTGTAATTATGATTATAACTGTGGAGTAATGAAGCTATCTTGTTAAATTATTTTATAGATGTCAAAAGACAAAAATGCAAAATCCATCAAGAGAAATTTTACAGAACATATCAAGATAAAATTACCCACTATAATGAAAATAATGGTAAAAACAAAATAAAATTGTGTTGGATTACAGCTTTGAATAGTATTACATATTCATAATATTCTATGGCAGTCAGAAAAAGACTAGCACTAGGATTTTATTATAAGTATAGGGAACTTTGGATAAATTAAATATTATTTTCTAAGATCTTAGGTCGTATTCATTACATACAAATCAATTCAGCTACATCAAGTAAAAGGAATATGAATATGACACAACTAACAGACTTAATTGACTTTTCCATTCCAACTTTTTAAAAGTTGCTTATTAAAGTAATATGCCTCTCATCAAGAGAGTTAAGGAACTTTAGATCCTTAAGATCACTAAGCTACAGCAAAGATTTTTGTTAAATTATTTCATGGAGATATAAAATACCAAATGTTCTACTTTAAATAGCTAAGCTTTAAAATGCATCCCCAAACAGAAAAGGTTTGAGAAATTAGGAATACAGAGAGAACAATTAAAATGAATATCAATTGCTTTCCTCTTTCCATTAACATATCTAGCATATATGGTGGTAGGGTAAAATTCAAACAATATTTAAAGTAGATCTTATTTGTTAACCTTAATTATAGTGCCCTGGTTGGTTTTTTTTGTTTTGTTTTGTTTTGTTCTTTGAGTTGGAGTCTCATTCTGTTGCCCAGACTGGAGTGCAGTGGCCGCTCCTGGCCACCACAGCCTCGATCTGCTGGGCTCCGGTGATCCTTCCGCCTCAGCCTTTCAAGTAGCTGGAACTACAGATGCGCGCTACCATGACCGGCTAAAATTTTTGATTTATTGTAGAGATGAGGTCTCACCAAGTTGCCCAGGCAGGTCTCGGACCCTTGGGCTCAGGCAATCCACTCCCCTCAGCCTCCCAAAGTGCTGGGATTACAGGCTGAGCCACCGAGCCCAGCATCCTGGTTGCTATTAATTATCATCAATAATTGTTTGTTCATGTGTTTTTTAATTGTCTGTGATTTCTTACCACATTAGCACTCAAAGTAATTAGTAGTGCCTGTACCTAGTAGGCACTCAAAGATCAAAGGATAGAATGAATGAATGTCTGTTCTGTGAGGCAATTACTGGAATATTCTCACCTGTCAAAAAGTTATCAATCTGTGAACTTTCCTATATATACGTCAGTAAAAATTAATTCTCCCCATAGGTGGCATAATGAAAAAATGTATAGAGATAATATATAAATATGTATTTTATACATACAAAAATAAATAAATAGCAAAAAATTATTGCTATTTCAACAAACTTTGAAAGGTATGATTATTAAAAAAACTCTTCCTGGTCCTTCTCTGCTGTCTCTGAAGAGTGGAAATTCTACTTCTAAGGCTATATCCCAGGGAAAAAGTGGACAAAGAACTTTCCTCGTGTGGGAACCTTCCCTTGGAAAGCTTTTCCCCAAAAAGAAAATACAATTTCGATTGGGTTCTCTGACACTACTATAGGCCAGTAATATTCTCAATGAAATAATCTTTTGTTAGCTATTTAGAGAACAATGCCATTTAATAAACACTATGTGGAAACATAACAAAATCAGAAAGTCTAATTTCATTTCACTGAGTTTACCTAAGTCTGATTGCATAAAATAAATGTTGATAATAACTAACTTTATAATAGCATATTTTTTATTTTATTCATTAAGTATTAAAAACTGACAAGAAAACAAATGTAATGCACCTTCTAATACCAACTGAAGCTATTTGTATATTCTAGATGCCAATTTAATTTTGGTCAAGGAATACTAATAGATGGACCAAAATTTGATTAACATATACATAAACTATATAACATTCTTCATCTTGCACAACGACAATTACTTGATAAATATACTTCTTGAGTCAGACAATAATAATTTGAAAATTTATTGAAAATTAAGTATTTCTCCAAGTTGTATACTAAATGTATTAAAAAACATTTTCAGTAGAGGTTGGTTGATCTGGATGCTGTTGCTGAGACATTTGGAACTCTTTAGGAAGCAAAGAAAATCCTGTGACTTGTGACTTCTTGAAAATATATAAAACCTCTCTCTCCCTTTCGCCCTGCTCTCTAATGACCTGTTACCAAGTATCTTCAGAAATAGATAATCTTCCTGCAATGACCAGAGGTACATAAATGCACTACTATTTTTCTTCATGATTTCCCTAACTTTTAAAAAGAAAAGTTGATTCAATTCTAGAAAGAAATGTACACATTTGCTGCATACATCAGTCCTTCTTGTTGACTGATTGTTCAAACCCAATTATTGCTATACATATATCAGTTACTACATAAGAAAATACAAAAGTTGAATTAACATCTGTCTACTGCCTTGTTTACTGAGAGAATAGCTGTGTTCCAATGGCTGAGCTCTCATCTTGAAGAATTGAATATCTATTACCATTTGTTGATTAATTTGCAAGATTGACTTATCTCTTATACAGATCTCCTCAATCATTGAAAGCTTAATTGTCTTGTTCTTGGTAAATGGACCTATTTTCTCAGTGTCACCTGAACCCAGAATGACAAAGTGTTCTTCCTCACCAACAGTCACACTTCAGTGTGACTATAAGAGATATTAAGATGAAATAACTGGAGACATAATTCTGAGGTTTCACAAATGAATTTCCTAGCAAAGTCGTGTTTTGTACATTTTCATTTATTAATGGAAATATTTTTATTCTTTATTATGTTTGCCTTAGTACTGTGGTATGGCCGTCACTCATTGGCTTCTCTAAAATATCCTAAGACTTTAACATGGGCAATTAGGATAAATAGTATAAAGGTGTATGCCTATTAACTGCACATACTCATTTAATCATTTACTTGCTCTTTTGTTTATTTATTCAACTAATATTTACTGAGCAAAAACTTGTATCTAAGGTAAAGGGCCATTAAGGGCCTGACATTAGAAATGCAGCCATAAACAAAGACACGACTTTGGACATCCAGAAGCTTTCTATTTAGCTGGAAAGAAACATTTATATACAGTTTGATCATGGGGCTAAAAGAAGAAAAGCCCACCAATGACCTAATTTTATTTAATTCATTAAAAAATCTATGCTAGAGATTTATAACTTCAGTAAAATTTAGCCTAATACAACTGATAAAGTTCATGTTATTTTATTATAAAATATTACTTTATAAATTATTCTTACTGCATGTCAATATAAAAAATTAAAATGGGTTTCAACTAAGTGATGTTTGAAAACTTTTAAGGAGCACAAATGTTTGAATACCCTGATGAAGCAAGTATTATTATTCTCCCCCTTTCTAGATAAGTAAACTTTGATATAGGAAGATTAAGTAATTCTGAACAACAATGTGTAGATAACTTTATTTATTTGCTCAAATCAACATAACCAGAAAATTATGTTGAAATTCTCTCCCCATGGTATGGTTACATACATACATACCCCCCCACACAAATATATGGAGAGAGAGAGAGAGAGAGAGAGAGAGAAATAGCTATAAAAAGTTTTATAAACATAATATCCTCATTTAAACAATACCCAGTTCAGAAAACAGAATAATACCAGCACGCTGAAACTAAACCCTCCACCTATTAGTCACTATTACTCCCAGTATTCTGATTTCTTACACTATAGATTAGTGCTATCTGTTTGGGTACTTAATATAAATGGAATCATAGTATATTCACTATTTTTTTCCCTGACTTTTCCTGTCAACATTAGGCTGTGACATCCATGCATAATGTAGTGAGTAGCTACAGAAAGTTCATTTTCATGCATATACACATGACTTTTGATCATCATATATATATTTTTCATTAGGTAGATAGCTATGAATGACAATACTGTGTCATAAACATGAATATATTAAGTTTTAATAGATATTGCCAAGCACTTTTCTTAAAAGAATATAATAATTTTAAATCCCAAGGGCAGTTTATGAAAATAGCTGTTGCTACACATCCTTACTAATACACTTTATTTTCTGCCTTTTAAAAGTCATTTTGAAGATTATTTAGTGATACCAAACTATGTTTTTAATATGAGTTCCTCTAGTGACTAAGTTACTCACTTTACTGTTCATTGTTCATTGTATATTTTCTTTTTCTTTTTTTCTTTTTGATACAGAATCTCACTCTGTCACCCAGACTGGAGTTCAGTGGTACAATCACAGCTCACTACAACCTGGAACTTCTGTGCTCAAATTATCCTTCCACATCAGTCAGCCTCCTGAGTAGCTTGGACTATAGGTATGCATCACCATGGCTGACTAATTTTTGGGTTTTCTATTTTCAGTAGAGACAGTGTCTTGTTATATTGCTCAATCTGGTCTTGAACTTCTGACCTCAAGTGGTCCTCCTGCTTATGTCTCCCAAAGAGCTCAGATTACAGGAATAAGCCACTGTGCCCAGCTAATATATATTTTTAAGTGTTTGCTCTGTTCTTTTGCCAAAATATTATCTGGACATGAATCCTTTATCAGATATATGTATTGCAAATAACTCTCTCATTCTGTTGGTTGCCTTTTCACTCTTTTAATGTCATCTTTTGGTTAAAAATTCATTATTTCAATATATTCTAATTTACTTATTTTATTTCTGTGATTAGAATTTCATTTGTGTCTTGTTTAAGAAAACTCCTCAGCTTAAGGTCACAAAGATATTCTCTTATATTTTCTTCTAAACGCTTTATTGTTTTTCCTGTCACACACTCTTTAAGCTATCTGCAATTGATTTTTATAACTGATGTAAACTGGGGTCAAAATATAATTTTATTTTCTACATAAGCATCCAACTGACTCAACACTATTTATTGAAAACGCTATCTTTTCCCTATTGACACTCTGACAATTTTATCTTATCTTTTTTCTTCCTAACAGACATACTTTCCATTTTATATGCATGCTCTTTTTTCAGCACCTTTTATTATTCTTTTCATGACAAGTTTAAAATCAGTTTATCTCCAGTTTTAAGAAATACATATTAACACATGACGCTTGCATAAACTCTGAATTTTCTAAAAATAGACCTTTCAGAGAGGATAGAATACTGTGTTATAAATATGTTATAAATACCACACTCACTACGCTCACTAACCACTTGTCTCAACAACACCAGCATAGACAGGTAGAGAGAGTGAAGCTGCTGAATAGACAATCAATACCTATTTCATCCTCCTTCTTGCATGTCTTCCTGTTCCATGGAAACAAAAAGTATAAAAATAAAATAAAAGCAACAGCAACTTTTTTTTTCTAGTTCTGCTTACAGCTAGAGTTCTGTATATTAATTAGTTGTACTCATACAAGATTTGAAACAGCAGAGGACATCTTCCTAGAGCTTTAGTTATTCTCAACTTCTGATGTGGAGTAGCTTGCTTTTTCTACAGTAGTGCACTGTGTCCTGTCACAATTTGGGAGTATTAAGAAGTAGTTATGGCTGATTCCTGACTTCAGAACTACAACTTTACTTGATGTCCTTATAAATTAAAGTCTTGTTTGCCACCTTTCTACTTGTGACAGAGTAGTGGTTTCTCCTAACAACTTTATCTGTAGTTTATGCTGGAAGACTGCCTTTAAAACTAATCTAGAGTGTACCTTTTCAATACTTGTAGTAATGTGTAAGCATCTGATTTTTCTCTAAAAATCTATTAGTGTCTAAATAAGTAGAGTAGCTTATTTTCTGTAACTGAATGCAACTGAATAAAGGAGGGACTTCAAAATTATACAAAAGTGTGGGAGTACTTAAGGAAAGGAACTGTTTATTCAAGTACTGGTCTGTTCAAGCTGCTTCTAAAAAATTACCACTGACTAGGTGGCTTATAAACAATTAAAATTTCCTTCCTTCCTTCCTTCCTTCCTTCCTTCCTTCCTTCCTTCCTTCCTTCCTTCCTTCCTTCCTTCCTTCCTTTCCTTCTTTCTTTCTTTCTTTCTTATAGCTCCAGATACAGGTAAGTTCAAGTATTGGCAGATATCTCCTGAGGACCTGGTTATAACTCATAGACTGTCAACTTCTGGCTGTGTCCTCACGTGGTGGAAAGGGCAAGAAAGCTTTCTAGGGTCTCTTACAAGGGCACTAATCCTATTCATGACAGAATCACTTTCTAAAGGCCCACCTCTAAACACTATCACATTAGGAATTATGTTTCAGCATGTATAAATGAGGTGGGACATAAA
The DNA here is from genome assembly GCF_000164805.1 of Carlito syrichta. Classification (NCBI taxonomy): domain Eukaryota; kingdom Metazoa; phylum Chordata; class Mammalia; order Primates; family Tarsiidae; genus Carlito; species Carlito syrichta. The sequence continues at coordinate 101,925 of NW_007256678.1, forward strand.
CATTTAGTTATTAGCATTTCATCTCTGGCATCCCCAAATCTAGGTCCTACTCACATGTAAAATATATTCATTTTATCACAAAGTCTTAACTCATTCCAGCATCAACTCAAAAGTCCAAACAACTTATCCAAATATCATCTAAATTTGATATAGTGAGGGTACAGGCATAGGAGGGACATCTTCCTTTCAAAAGGAGAGTAGAAAAGAAGATAGGAATAACAAATCCCAGGTAAGTCCAAACTACAGGGCAAACCTGTGAAATTGGAAGACTCAAGAATAATCCTCTTTGGCGTGATGCTCTGCCCTCTAGGCCTACTGGGGATGGTGATGTCACTCCCATGGCTCATTGAGAAGGTCCACTGAGACCCATAGCTTTTTTAGGTAGAGGTTGGGTTCCTTGAACTCTGGATGACCCTGTTCCCATTTTTTCAGGAATAGGCCATTTGACTGGTTGAAAACGATATGATGATCCCCTTTTTGAAACCAAGGAGGCAGCCATGATTAATTCTGAATTGCCTTTGAAGCCATTATACCCTTGTCTTGTAAAATAATGCCTGACTTATGTTGAGATAGGTGATTAGGCCTGTGGTTTACACCATAGTCATCCCCTAACCAAATTGTTTTTAACCACCCCATGAGTGTTCATTTCCAAACATGCTTTCTCACTTTTTTTAAGATGAATAAACTGAGAATTATCCAAATATTTAAGTTCTATTTCCTTTTTACATAAACATTTCATCTTTAAGTCACTTCTCTCTTCTCGCATTTTACTATAAGCATCAGGAAGACCCAAGCTGCATCTTCAACACTTTGCTTAGAAATAACTTCAGCTAAGTATCCAATTTTATCACTCAGAAGCTCTATTTTCCACAAAACACAGAACACAAGCACAATTCAGCCAAGTCTCTTGTCATTTTATAACACAGATGGCCTTTCCTCCAATTTCTATTAATATGTTCCTCATTTCTGCCTGAGACCTCATCATAATGACCTTTATCATTTATATATTTCTGCCAACAGTCTCTTTATTCTTACTTAAGCATTTTCTAAGATGATTGAGACTTTCTCTACAGCTCCCCTCTTTTCTTTCTGAGCCCTCATCAGAATTACCTTACTGGGCCATTTATAACAATGTAGGCTTTCTCTAGCATGGTCTTCCACAGTCTTTTAGCCTCTACTCATTACTCAATTCCACAGCCACTTTCACATTTTTATATAATTGTTATACAAAATATATGTATAGCAAAACTGGCACTTGTTGGTATCAATTTTTAGCCTTGGTTCATTCAGGTTACTATAACAAATTACCATAGTCTGGGTGATTTATAAATAACATAAATTTATTTCTCACAGTTCTGGAAGCCAGAAATTTCTAGATCTAAGTATAAGCAGATTCAGTGTCTGGTGAGGACTTACTTGCTGATTTATAGATGTTATCTTCTTTCTATATTTTCACATGACAGAAGAACTGAGGGAGCTCCCTGTGGTCTCTTTTATTTGGGTTCTAATCCCATTCTTGAGGGCTTTGTCTTCATGACCTACTCAATATTCAAAGGCCTCACTTCCAGATACCATCACATTGGGAATTAGAGTTCAACACATGAATCATGGGGGGGAGACATACACATTCGATCTATAGCAGAGGAAAATTGCAAGTTGTTTCAACTGATTCCAGAAGAAAATTCTGACCCTCAGAAGCAAGGTTAAAGAATTGAAATATAAATTGGAGGATATCAAGGTAATGTCACAGCAGTACTGATAGTATAAAAAAAGGTACCATTAAAGCAAAGTACATTATAAAATAACCACATGTTGTAATTTGCTAGGCCTTCAGTGAGCAGAAAGCATGCTTCAGCTTATTTTCAATTTCATTCATCTATTTGCTAGTTGCTCTTCCCTGCTTGTCAGTAATTAATTTATTGTTAGCTCATAATGAACAAATTTATAAATCTGATCATCATCCTTGCTCCATGCTGCAGTTTTACTGATCCAAATTAACAATTTTATTATTTGTAATAGATATAATTGCTCAGAAGAAAGAAAAAGAGAAGTAATCGATTTATCCTCCTTTGTTATTTTTCAAAACATATCAAAATCAATAAAAGGTCTGAGTACTTATATAACAAATCACTAAAATAAAGCTAAAAGAGGAAGATTCATATTAAATCAAAGAAATTACATGTGCCAAAAATATAGACAGAGTCTAGAAGCAGCAATTTAGTACAAAGATTTACTTTAAGCTTCCTGGAAACCAAGACATTATAAAAAAACAATTTTTCTATTATCTAGATTTTATTGTCTAAGAAAAGACAAAATTTCAAGCTATTAGAACAAGGAAAGAGCTTTCAAATACGAACTGTAAAAAAAATTAGAAAGGAAATTACCAAGCTGTTAAATATGTAATAAAACTTAAAATTATTATAAAATTTAAAGTGTAATAAAATAAAGTTTAATCAAACATATTTCTTGATTTGAGAAAGATTAATAGTAGACACACTAAGAGATTCAAATACATTATATACTATTCTGTGTTTCCAATCACATCCGACATTAATCATTTTTTAAAGTAGGATATGAATACTAAGGATTTTTTAAAATTATTGAATTGCATTGTATCTAGAAACTTAATGAAGGATGATTTATTGCATTTTTCATAAAGCACCTTATCGTTTTGCTGACATGCAAAGATTTATGTGAAAATAAATGTATATTTTGAAAATATAAAAGCAGAGTTAAAGTTGGAGATAAGCATAAACCACAATTTTTATTAGCTTTGATTTTGATTTTCTTACTTATTACTACAATAAATTCTTACTGAAAATCTACCTTATTTTGGGAACTACAGAAAACACTGGTCATAATACATTGCTCTGATTTTTTTAACATGGTTGAAACAAAACAAAATTAAATTCTTTGAACATATATAATGTTAAAAATGAGATCTTTTTCTGTTGGATATAATAGTAAAACATCAACGCTCTTTACAGGTCACTCATTCCCTTTCTATATCCTTCACTTCTAGGAACTGAGTACTTCCTATAGATAGAAGTTCCTCACACTGGGGGTTCCCTCAACACAGGATAAGTTACTCCCCTGTATTAAACTGTTTTGGGGCTCGTAACTACCAATCAGTACACTGCTATTTTCCCAGGGTTTACAGAACCAGGGAAGTACGGGAACTTCAGGTGGATTTACTGTCACTGGAAATATTAGGTTTTGGTTGTGGTGGTTCTGCCCACTAAGGTTTTGTTCTTTCAAACCCAAGTTAGAGAAGAATGTGGTTTTTTTAAAATGAGATCATTAGTTTAATGTGGTCAAAAGAGAAGATAGAAGAGAGGCTCAGAATGAAAAAACAAAGCAAAAACAAAACAAAGTTGTTATACTCACAGTTCCTAAAGATAGAAAGCATAGCATGCTATGTAAGACCATATGAGGAGAAAGGCTCCAGTGTGGTCAGGAGGCAAAAGAAAAGAGCAATAGGGTAGAGTTAGGTCACCTTTATTGGAGTTTCTGAGGGAAAGGCAAAGCACACCAGGATGAATAGTTTAGGACTAGCTAGCCTGAATAATTTTGGCAGGCTTTGGGTGGTATTGGTAGTTTCTGGTTGCCTAGTCCCCAGCTCTGAAATGATGAAGACAGAAAAATATTGTTTCCTAGAGTGTACATGCCAGACAGAAGCCTTAGGACTCTGGGTTGCTTAGTTTGCATATCAAAGACATGCTCCTGGCTGGGGCTTTTTTATGTTTAAAAATTGGCTAGGAAGTCTCTCAATAGCCAGAATTTTTTTTTTTTTCTTAAAGATGTTATCAAATCAATGTACAGAGAATTTTAAAAATATATTTTCAATGTATACTGTCAGCAAAAAGATCCTTACCAAATTGATCTAGAGTGTCCTCTGGGCCTTCTGGAGCAAGTTCGTTGGCAGGTGTTTTCAGTCTTATGTGTATATATATGCTCTATCATGGTCACTTCTCGGGGTCCGTTAATCATTTCCTATACTGTCAGCCATGCCAGTTCTAATATGTCTATTTCACTTATTCCGAGACACCTTTTTAATGTTTTCCCCAATCATCTAGCAGTCATTGTAATAGTGTTTTTGCACTGTATCTTGAGGTTCTTACTGGGCTGTTAAAATTTTATGATAGCATATATACTACTACATATAGACAAACAAGCTTATCAAATTTGTTACATACCCTCAGATGCCAACCTCATACATACATGTTTTCTTAGTTTCTGCCAGTATATGTTGTCTAGAACTTGCAGCTACTTTGGTATAAACTCTCTCTTTTTTACTGTGAAACTGGGCTATAACCTACATTATTTGTTGGAGTGTTAGGAGGGAATGATCCTATAAATGTACTTGACTCACCCGAGCCTCTGCATTGTCTTCAGGTGGGAGTCATAATCTTTTAACAAAAAGGAACAGGTCACTTCAGTAGGCCCAGAGAGTTCAGAGGAACCTGAGATTTTAAGTTTTAGGACTGTACTTAACCAGATTCCCTAATTTGAACATGAGAATCTTGTTTCTTTCTTATTATGGCTTTTATTTTAGTTTAGATCTCCTGGGACTGAGAATTCAACAATTTCTGAAGCTCCTTTGCTATAGTCAAGCCTGGTTCACTGCTCTGTCTGCATTTCAGATACAAAAGATCAAGGTTTTAATAAATATTACCAAAGAGCCACTCTGGCTTCACACTGTGCTTTGAGGTGGAGATTAGTAACCCTAACTTTGTACTTACCTCTCTTCAACAATCAGTGGATGTCAGCATCACCCATACAATCCCATAGTATTTATGATTAATTTCCAATCCTGTTATACTTCTCCAGTGGCAAAGATATTGTACCAGCTGGAATGTCCCTTACTACTGACATCTCATTCCAGTTAACCATTAGTAAGGTTTTTAACAATTGCATTGCAATAGCATTCCATAGACTTGGCACCATTTGTTATCAATTAAGGCTTTTCAGTGCAAGATAGCTGGCAAAAGATCAATTTCTCAAATTCCATATTAGATTATGCTTCCTGGAACTACCTTTGGTAGAGGCTGTCTTGAATTGTGCTCTAGAAGATTTACTGAGAATTGTTCTGAGGAATATCCCTGTGAGAAACTGAGGAAGTCAAGATTGAACAGAGAAAGAACCTGTCTTACAGTCTAGCTGAAAGTGAAGTTTTGACTAATTCTATGAAAAACTCTGGAGTTAAATAGTCTTTCATAATTGTTCAGAATGGAGATAAGCAAGAGGGACTTTATATCCCTGCATCAACCAATTACCAGTTGCAGACTGAACCCTGTGCAAGGTAGTAGAAATTAGACGAGGCCAATGGCAATTCCCCATGAAGGATATACAATATGAACCATCAGCTGCCAATATTTCCAGCAGCTTGGAGATGCGTACATTGACCCTAAAGAGGAAATCCAGACAGAACATATTAATATTCACTACAATCTGAACAAATGATTTAATACAAGTTATAGTCCCTCAAAATTACAATTGAATGGAAAGAAGAAGCTGACATGTTTGAAACAATGAAAAGGACATTGGTGTGTTTAATTATATCAGGAGGAATTTACTGCACATCCCATCAACCTGTACACGTGGAACTAATGACAGGAGATACATTCTAACAAGTAAACATAAGTTGATTTTGCTTACTGGATCATACGTTTTCTTCATGTATACCATAAATTAGAAACTCTTACCATTTCTGATCTGTCTTAGAACTACTGGTAATGAGGCTTCTACCATTGTCGCAAGGTCTTTATTTACTTATTCTATAGATAAATAATAACTTTTCTAACTATGAGAAAGTGAAAACTTTGTATCAGTTGATTTCCAGGGGCCTGTTGGGCATAATTAATTTTGCTTCTGCAGGACCTAGCCTCTTGTTGCTATCATCTTCTTTCATAGCTTTATGCCCTCAAATGGACATATGCTACTCATTTCATTCTTCACTTACCAGCTCCTTGAGATGGCATCAACAAACGATATACTTCACAAAAACCATCATTGGCTGTTCCATATTCCTCCCTAGTTGCCTTATAGCTCTGTATTTCTGTCCACACAGATAATCATCTCTTCCTCTTTGCTCCCATATTTCTTTGTGCATGTCTCTTTCATCTCCCTACATTGAAATTATTAATTTTCTGCTTTAATATCACTTGCTTTCCTCTTCTATAGAACATGTATCCTGCAGAGGATGATCATATCTTATTCATTTTTTTCACTCAATTATCAAATGTTCATTGTGCTTGAATAGGGAGTATGGGTTACTGAGATGCTTATGACAAAGCCACTACTCTCAATAAAATTGCAAAGTATTTAGAGAAGCTAAACAGTGACACATAAATTACAATGTAGCATATTAACATTCCTACATTATTATATTTTCATATGTAAACATTGGGTTGGCAAAATTTGAAGTATTTAGTGATTGTTGAACATTACACTGGATTTGGTACTGGTTTGATTTTTTTCCATGTAATTCTTTATTACTGAATCACTTCTTCATGTATTATTCTTCCTTCAAAACTCTGTTGAAAGGTGGGTGATTCACCTTTGAGAATGTCTCAAAAGACTAGCCCCAATTTATTTTTATCTGGGTGAGCCGAACTTTCTTTATACTTTCATAGCAAATAAATTGTATCCTAGCATGTATTATTAATAAATATGATTATTCAATAATTATTGCTACTATTTACTGTTACTATTTGTTTATTATTTACTATGTGCTGAGCATACTCCTATATACTTTGCAAGCATTTTTACATTAACTTTCAATACACTCTTTGGAAATAAACATTATTATTTTCATTGTACTGCAGATATTATAGTAATCATTATGACTCAAAAGCAGCTTCTTGTTCCTCAAAATGATTTAACTATTGTCCATAACCAGGACTCATATTTTTTTCTTCTTGGTAAAAACGAAAAATAACTTGCACTTTGTATCTTGAGAGACAACTCCTTTTGTCCCCAGAGTGGCAGAATAACAATATATTTAAGAAACCCCGAAGTCCTCAGAAACAATATGCCATTTTTCCATACTCAAAACTTATGTACCTGGGCACCTAGATTGTCTCACTTTTTGGTGCTGATTTTTACAGGAACATTGTGAAATTTAATAAAATAACTCATTAGGACAGGAGATGATATTGTGAGATTTTAGAAATGTTTAGCTTTCTAGACAGAAAGAGCATATCAAGACTGAGTAAATTATTCCCTTCTATTTACAAATCTTTCTCAAAACTATTTCTATCTTATCTTTCTTGAAGTAGCATCCTGAGTCCTAAAATAATTTTAAGCTTTTTCAGATGTCCACTTGCCTCATTTAACTTACTTATGAGGAAAGAAAACAAAAGTAAAAGTGGCCTAAGAGTTAAATTTGTTCTGATAAGATGAAAACGGTATGGCAGAAATTCTGTGAATTACTATTCAGGCTAATAGAACACTCTTAAACATGAATTCAAACAGAACACAAAATAGAAAATGAATAGCATATAATGGAAATATATATAAATATACACAAAAAACATGTCTATGCATATATGTTTGTATATGTGTATGCATATATATAGGCAAAATATATGCATATATTCACTTACACATTATGATTACTAAATGAATAAAAAGACCTGGCAATGGATGACTTTCAAACAAGTGTTATCTAAATTTTAAAGCAATGTTCTAGACATGTAGACCTTCAAATGTTCTCATAGTTAAGGAAAAAGTACAGAATTGTTTTTGACCTTGAATCTTTGGCATACTGTGCTTCTTTTATAAAAATAATTTATAGCTGTTATCTTTTAAATATTATATTTGTATATATATACGGAGGTTTTGATCAAAGTGACTTAGGTAAATAATTTTATGATCACTTTAACAGACCAAATGCATTGCTCTCTTTACAGTCTTTTAATATCACAATGTGCTTTTTCCTGAATTTTCAATAAATGTGGCTCTTAGGTGATAGAAATCATTTCATGCTCAATGAAAAGCAAAATACATTTAATGCTCATAGAAGCCAAAAAAACCACTGAAAATAGATCTCAATTTCCCTTTATAACATTCATTTCTCTTTGTGAGTTAAAGAAGTCACACTGGGAGAGAAACAGGTGCTGGAAGGCTGCTCTTACAAGAGACCATTAGTCTCCGGAAATGTAAGTATTGAGAAATATTTTCATTTCCCTGATTCACATTCAGGTGCAACTTTCCCTCCATTTAGCTTGTCAAATGCTTACGTCTGCTTGCATTTTGCCTCTTTTTCTGATTTGCTATAATTGAAAGACTGATTTAAAAAATAACACTAATATGCTACATGCAATAATTCAAGATTTATTTTAAAAACTTTTAGGTTGCTGTGCATCTTTTCTTCTGAAGCGTTATAATTTTCTTTGTAAAAAGCAAATATCACTTTTCTTACTGGTCACTAGTTTCAAGTCACATATATTTAACATAATGATTTCCTTCTTGTGGAGTGAAGTGAGAAAAACTGCTTTAAATCATTTATTATTTTGAAGATACATGAACAGAACTTTGCTGAAACTCTCATTTATGAGAATAGTGGGTAAAGAAGTGAAGAAAATAAATAGGTTTTTTCTCTCATATTTTTGTAGCACTGATAATTAAAATGGCATTATGGAGAAAGTTTATTCTTCCTACATATATCAAATATTGTGTGAAATCATAATTATATACCACTCAAGTACACTTAAATTACAAGCTCTTTTGACTAAACCTCAAAACAAACTCATATAAAAAAAATATTTTTATCGTTTACTTACCAGAAAGCAAAGAGCTATCTGAAGCAAAATGAATATATGCCTCTAGTTTCAGAAAAGAATTTGAAAGGTACTGCAGATAATTTGCTCAGCAAATATTTTATTGTGATTTGGACTGTGTTTGAAGGAGCTGAACAGCACTGACCAGTGGAATAAAATGGCCTAAATGTATGTTTTTTGGATGAGTCTTCCAAACTTATTTCATTTTCCCCCTTTTTTTAAAATCATAAAGATGTGGGGTACAATTCAGGGTTAGGTATACAAACGTTGATTATGCAACTACCCTGTTGATGAGGTATGCCCCTCCCTCCCCTAGCAGTTTCCCACAACTGCCAATCCCACCTCCCCACAGTTTCCCACTACTGCCAATCCTTTTCTTTTTTTTCTTTTTTTTTTTTTTTGAGTTGGAGTCTCACTCTGTCACCCAGACTGGAGTGCAGTGGCCGCTCCTGGCCACCGCAGTCTCGACCGGCTGAACCCGGTGATCCTTCCGCCTCAGCCTTCCAAGTAGCTGGAACTACAGGCGCGCGCTACCTCACCTGGCTAATTTTTTGATTTATTGTAGAGATGAGGTCTCACCAAGTTGCCCGGGTGGGTCTTGAACTCACGGGCTCAGGCAATCCACTTACCTCAGCCTCCCAGAGGCGCGGGATTACAGGCTGAGTCACTGAGCCCGGCCCAATTCCTTTCTTATACTATTTTTAAAATTATGTTTTAGACTGATTAGTAACAACTTGTTATCGAGAAATCTCAATACATGGAAAATAAAATGTTTGTTGGTTTTTGCTATATGTTTTGACAATTTAACAGAAGACATGCACCCAAGCATAGCATTTGAGCTGATTTTACTGAAGTTTGACTGCTTATAAAAGTTATAGTTAGAATTAAGAGCCAAACAAACATGTGCACGGGGCAATTGGACTTAAAGATAAATTATTTGGGACTAGGTTTTTTGGCAGGAGTGTTTATGTAAATTTTTAAAATCTATACATGTTTTATTAAATTAAAAGTGTCTATATTTGCATTGAATTAGCTTTACTATTATAATTTAATAATTTATGTTTAATCTAGTATTGGTAATTATTGATCTTTTAAAGCATTTCTTCTGAACTCTTAATAATTATCTTTGCTTTAGAAAGATTATTTTAATCTCCCCCCCATAACCTAAAATATCAGAGTTAAAAGACGATTGGATCAGTTGTAAGGAGACTTGTGTTCAAGGTTAGTTTGTCACAACAAACTTTTATTTTTTTATTTCCCTTGGACTCCATTTTTTCTACCTGTGTAAATAAATAAACATACAGTATTATCTCACATGCACTTCAAGGTGTTAAGCAAATGCTGGAGGTTTTGGTGCTTTTATTTTATTCTATTTACCAATGTCAACAAGATAGAATAAAGAGAATCCAAAATAAAGAGGATCTCTCCTTTTTCATTTCTCTTATTTTCCTCTATTTTTTCCAGTAATTTTATTTTGTTTCTGAAGAAATATATCTGTATCTTGTAGGAAGTTTCTGTCCTGCCTATCTTCCATGACTTCTAAAAATACATTACTGCTTTTAACCTACTATTGCTGATCTTGGGAATTTAAGAAAATAAAAATAAAAGCAGTTTAATTAACCAAACAAACAAATTTAATCTGTACAGTTAGATGCTCCTTAAGTTAATACAACTTTTCATTAACCATCAGTTTTTCCTTCTAATGATTAATAAATAGAATGCTGTAGGAAGTGTACTTTATCTTAGCAAAAAATGTCTCCAAATAAATTTCTGCCTGTAAAATAAACATTGTTGCAAAATATTATTCATCTTTAATCAGTGTCACATTTCCATATACGACTTATTTATCTGATTTTTAATGTTAAAACATTATCTTAAACGTTTACAATTATTGCCTCATCTTAAGTAATATTATTTAGGAAAACATGAATTTGATTAATTTTTTTTTGCTGTAATGGATATTTCTAAAGATGATCTCTGTCACAAAAAATGAGAACTTAATTTCTCTCAGCTTTCCGAAAGTCCCCATTTTACTTTCATTTAACAATACATGAAAAACAAACAAAACACCAAACTTTCCTTACTTCTATGGGTATAAAATTTATTTGGAATTTATTTAGGTTTTTTTTCCTTGCTTTAAAGTTACGTTAAAGAGATGTGGCAGAAAACATTAAGTATTGAATTATTTCAGTTGCAGTAAGTAGAAAAAATGAAATAAAAAGTATTTTAAGGAAATAAAAAAAGATTTCACAGTTGTGCCTGAGGGATCAGACTGAGCAGCAGCACAGCAAACAGGGAGCATTTTATACACCAAGAGAATGAAGTTTAGTGATCAGATAAATACCACCCACAAAACATGAATTTCATATTAGACAAGACACTTCAGAAGAGATTATGAGTAATGATATTGTACAAAAAATGTAACTTAGGCCTTGGAAAAATTTCTTGAGCTAGTTTAATAATTCTAACTCCACTAAATTTCATGCTTTCTAAATTCAGTATTCAATAATATACCTTTCAGACACAGTGGCTCAAGCTTATAATTCCAGCACTTTGGGAGGCTGAGGTGAGGACAGTGCTTGAGCCTAGGGGCTTGAGAACGGCCTGGGTAACTTGGCGAGACCTTATCTCTACAATAAATAAAAAAATTAGCTGGGCATGGTAGTACACGCCTGTAATCCTGGATGCTTGAAAGACTGAGGCAGAAGGGTTGCCTGAATCCAGCAGGTCAACACTAGGGTGACTGTGAGCATGCCACTGCACTCCAGCCTGGGCGATGGAGTGAGACGTCAACTGAAGAAAAAAAATTATACACACATGCACACATACACACACACACACACACACACACACACACACACACACACTCACACACGCGCGTGCCTTTCAATTTAAAGCAGCACCAGGAAGCATCCACATTTTTGTTCCTATATTTCAGATTCATTTTTTAATTTATAAGTCTCGAAGCAGTAATTTAAATATAACAATTGAAGCAATGTAATGATTCCTCATTGAAATTTTAAATTTCCTAGAATTTTTCCTAACAGATAAACTTAATTGGACTTTCTAGAAAATAATATGTTTAGATTCACAAATAATTTAGAATATCTGAATGTTAAAGGCAAGTTTAGAGTGATTTTCTGTATATATTATTTGTAATCAAAATTCAAATATTTTCTACTTGTATGTGCATGAAGGAGACCTCAGTGAAATGGAGATGATCTTCCCGGCTTTTCCCCTTCCTTCTGAGATGTTTTCCTCACCTACTCTTTTATTATAGTCATCAACTCCCTAGACTATTGAAATTTTATTACTTCTTTGATACATTAAATTTTTTGACTTGTACTTTGATAAATCTTAGTTTCTGTTGCCCCAAAATCTTGTCTTCTAGTTCTTCACATATAATAATCATAGTTACTCTTCCAGAATCAGTCCAAAACCTTATAAAACTTATCCTACTTATAAATCCAGAGGTTTTTATTTATTTATTTATTTGTTAACCTTCAATATTTTGTATTGTAACAACATTATATTCATGTCTAGCAGTTGGAATTATTAATTTTGTGGGTGTGAGATTGGCCTGTTTCCTTTTCTGAGTTTTTTTGCTTGCTTTTTCAGACTAAAGTAGAAATAATATCTATTAATTTACCATCTTTATTATTTGTCTGGCATAATTCTTGGTTCATATTTGTGTTCATCAAATGTGCTGAAAAGGTGACCAGTAAGTAACATCTGCATAATATTAAAAAAATTAGTTAGTATTTTGTTTACTGAAGCAGAAGTTAAATAGATGGTGTTGACTGAATTTTTTCATTGCAGTTGAATATTGAACACCTCAAAGACACTGCATTAGATGGCAGAGGGAATTACAGGGCCCAATAAAGTATTTTACTTTTCAGACAGATTTATTTTGCAGTACTATTGAGAATAGCCTAGAAGAGAGAGAAGGATTGGCACAAGAAATAAGAAAGTCATGACAGTAATCCAACTGCCAAAAGACGCTAAAGAGTTGAACTTGGGCAAAGATGATTAGAGGTAAGGAAAACATAAAACCTTTTAGAGGTAATAAAAGGTGAATAAAAAGATGATAACTATTTATATTCAAGATAGTGATGGAAAGAGGAGAGCCTCAGATGACAAGTTTTATTGTTTGAATGACATTCATAGAAATATGAAATGGCACAGGATGGGAATATTATATTTATTCTTGCTATGGCTTGGGAGGTAGGACTGATAAATATGATTATCTAAATTTTAAACAGATTGTCATTAACGGGTAAGTCAGATACAGAGATTCAGAAGATAAAAATAAAGTGTAGTTCTAAAAAAAAAATCCTGGACAGAAAAAAGTCTTAGAAATCATAGTCGAGCCGGGCTCGGTGGCTCAGCCTGTAATCCCGAGCCTTTGGGAGGCTGAGGTGAGTGGATTGCCTGAGCCCGCAGGTTCGAGACCCGCCTGGGCAGGTGAGACCTCATCTCTACAATAAATCAGAAAATCAGCTGGGCGTGGTAGCGTGCGCATGTAGTTCCAGCAACTTGGAAGGCTGAGGTGGAAGGATCGCCGGAGCCCAGCAGGTCGAGGCTGCGGTGGCCAGGAGCGGCCACTGCACTCCGTCTGGGCGACAGAGTGAGACTCCAACTCAAAAAAAAAAAAAAAAAGGAAATCATAGTCTGGGGAAGAATCACAAGATGACAACTGGACAGGTCTCTGCAAAAGCGAGTGTCCATAAAGATTCTCTGCAAGCATAGGCGTGTGTTGGTGGGTGAGTGAAAGTCCATCTGAGGGGAGACTTGAGTGCATTTACCTGGAGTTCTCCTCTGAAGGTGACTGCAACTCTCCAACACCCTGAGATTGGAGCAACTGACATGCAGGATTGTCTGCTGTTCATGGAACTCTCCTGAGAAGAGCTTGTCTAATCCAGCTGATTATCATTGCCTGGGCCTGGCCCACATCATCACCTGTTATAGCAAATCAGCAGGATCCCTGGATCTGATCAGTGGAGAGAGAAGATTGGGGAGAGTCAGAGAAGAGCCACATCCCCAGTGAGAAAATGTTGACTGCAGCCATTTTCTCTGTCCGAGGGCCAAGCAGAGACCTGCTACCCTGCCTACCTCTGCCTAGCCTCCAACTTGAGAACTAAGGTAATCTCATCAAACTAGAAGAGGCAGAAGCCCTTCCCACATGCTGGATAAGACACAGATAGGACAGATCTGAGTGACAGACTTGACAGGCAGCAACCTGGGTGAGTCCAGATCTGATCCACCCTCCTTCCACAGTAGGTCTGGGGTATCTGCCCCAAGTTGAAAGCAACCCTATCAGCCTGCACTGAGAGCAGAGGGGAGGGGCTAGAGATCGGAGCTGAAAGGACATTGGACTTACAGGAACCACCTCAGAGTGAGTTTGGTTCCTTGTTTTTTGTTTGTTTGTTTGTTTTGCTCATTTTTGTTTGTTTTTTTCTCTTTCTGTTTTCAATAATGTTCTCATACTTGCATTGTTTCTCTTACTTTATTGATTTTTTTGCTAGACTTCCTGTTTGTGTATGGGAAGAGTACATCAATAGGGAGGTTTTTGTGGTTTTGTGTGTTTGTATGATTGTATGTTTGAGTTTTTTGCTTTTTTATTTTTTAAATTTTTTTTCTGTCTTCGTGTCTCTTTTCATTTGTCAGCTAGTATGTCTATCTGTTTTCCCTCTTACTCTTATCTCTCACCACCTTGCTCTTGCCTCCCCCATTCCTTTTTCCATTCTTTTCCTTTTTCTTACCTCATTATGCTTTAAGGGAGCAAACCTATACCCCCACTGCATGGAAAGATTGTAAGGCAGTGGGAAGTGGGTTCCAGGGTGCCCATACCCAGGTCAGTGGATACTGGGATCTGCAGAAAGATTCTTAATCACAGCTTTCCCCTTAATTAAATCTCAAAACTAAAAGTTCAGCACTCAACCCACAGTCCACTTTCAGAATTGAACAAACCCAGAGGATTCACATAAGAAAGAGTAGGAGACTAAGCAAACAGAAGCAAAGCAACCCTCCAACTCTGAAGAAGAGAATTAAAGAAGAGGAAAAAATAGTGTGGGGGAGGAAAACCTACACAAATGAAGAAAAACCAAAAGAAGAATAATATGGGTTTCACACAGACCCCTGGGAGGTCAGTAATGAGAAAACAGATTTTAGAACCCAAACAATGAAGAGACCCCAGAATGACTGATCTCAATCTACAAACCCAGATATCAAGACATTAGCAGAGAGGATAAATAGACTTGAGGAAATAAGAGGAAAGAATGGAGGAGTTGATAACTGAGATAACAGCAGTAAAGAATACTGTCAGTGCAAAAAAATAGCAAACTGATAAGTATGAGGACCAAAATATAGAACTAATCCAAACTGTCAAAAAACATAGAAAAGAAGCTTAAAAAGACAGAACAAAACCTTCATGAGATGAGCAATTATTTCAAGAGGCTGAACTTAAGAGTAATTGGACTGCCAGTGGCAGAAAGAGAGAGAGGAAACCACCCTGGAACATACATTCTATAAAATTATTCAAGAAAAATTCCCTCATCTCATCAGTGATGTGACCATTCAAACACAAGAGATTCAGAGAATCCCTGTAAGATGACAAATGAAAAGACCAACTCCTAGACATGTAGTAATTCACCTAAACAAAGTAGGCACAACAGAAAAAATCCTAAAGGCAGCAAGAGAAAAATGTCAGACTACGTACCAGGGAAGACCAATTAGAATAGCAACAGATTTATCTACAGAAACAAACACTTCAGGCTATGAGAGCTTGGGCCCCAATATTCAAGGTTCTCCAAGATAAACAATTTCAACAAGAATAAATAACATACCCAGCTAAGTTAAGATTCATCAGTGATAGAGAATTAAAATCTTTCCCAGATATTCAACCCTTAAGAACTTACGCTGCCTCTAGAACAACTCTACAAAAAACACTTAAGAAAGTGTTAAACACAGAAGAAATGGAAAAA
Organism: Carlito syrichta; assembly: GCF_000164805.1. Lineage (NCBI taxonomy): Eukaryota > Metazoa > Chordata > Mammalia > Primates > Tarsiidae > Carlito > Carlito syrichta. Next base: position 117,691 of record NW_007256678.1, read on the forward strand.
GAACGATAACGTTCTTCACAAGAGTGCAGGAAAAAAGATTGAAAACACACATGAATCAACCCAAAAATCAAAAGAAAGACAATAAACAACCAGGAACAACAGCAACTTTATAAGTGCCTCATGACAGGGATAAACTCTCACATTTCAATAATTAACCTGAATGTGTATGAATTAAATGCACCACTAAAAAGACATAGAATGGCAAAACGGATAAAATATCATGAGGCAACAATATGTTGCTCCAAGAGACTCATCTCACCAGAAAGGACACTCACAGACCCAAAGAAAGAGGATGGGAAACAAAATTTCAGGCTAACAGAACACAAAAAAGCAGGAGTTGCGATCTTAACATTAGACAAAATATGCTTTAAACTATAAAAAATTAAAAAAAGATACAGAAAGTCACTACATAATGATAAAAGGTTCAATCCATCAACAAGAATTATCCATTTTGAATATATATATACCCAACATAGGAGCACCAACTTTCATAAAGCAGCTTCTAAGCAAATTTAAAAAAGATATTGAATCTAACACTGTCATAATTGGGGACTTTAATACCCTACTCACAACCCTAGACAAATTCTCAAGACAAAAAAATCAGCAAGGATATCTGGAACCTCAATGTGACTCTTGACCAAATGGACTTAATCGATACTTACAGAACACTCCACCCAACGACCACAGAATATACATTCTACTCATCACCACATGGAACATACTCTAAGATCAACCACATCCTTGTCCATAAGTCAAGCATAAACAAATTTCATGAGATTTAAATTCTGCCATACACCTTCTCAGACCACAGTGGAATAAAAATAAATATCAACACCAACAAAGTTTCCCGAAAACCCACAAAGATGTGGACTCTAAACAGCATGAATCTAAGCAACTCCTGGTTCAACATGGAAATCAAAGCAGAGATTAAAAGATACCTGGAAACAAATGAAAATGAAGAACCACCTAACCAAAACCTCTGGGATGCCATGTAAACAGTAGTAAGAGAGGAATTCATATCACTACAAACACACATGAAGAAAACGGAAAGATCACAAGTTAACAGCCTAGCAAGTCACCTAAGGAAGCTGGAAAAGCAAGACCACCAACATCCTAACTTCTGAAAAAGAATCCAGATCACCAAAATAAAAATTGAAAACCAGGACATAGAAGACAAATAGATAATAAAAAAAAAATAAATGAAACGAAAAGCTGGTTATTTGAAAGGATAAGCAAGATTGATGGTCCCCTAGCTAGATTGACCAAGAAAAAGAGAGAAAAGCCTAAAGAAACACAATCAGCTGTCACAACTGACCCTGAAAAAATACAGAAGATTATCAGAGACTATTATGGTATGGTATGGTAACTTGTATGGTAACTTAAAAACCTAAAGGAAATGGAGGACTTTCAGACAGCACATAACCTCCCCAGGTTGAAACAAGAAGAAACTGAGACCCAAATAGACCAGTAACAATTCAGGAAATTGACTATGTCATAAGAAAACTACCAACAAAAAACGCCCTGGACCAGATGGCTTTCCAGCAGAATTTTACAAAACATACAAGGAGGAACTGATACCAATCCTATTGAAAGTATTCCAGATGATTGAGAAAGATGGAACTCTCCCCAAATCATTTTATAATGCTAACATCACATTGATATCCATGCCAGGTAAAGATCCAACAATGAAAGAGATTTACAGGTCAATATCCTTTATGACCATAGATGCCAAAATTCTCAAAAGATCCTTGCAAACCAGATTGAACAACACATCTCAAAAATCATCCACCATGACCAAGTAGGCTTCATCCCCAGAATGCAAGGCTGGTTCATTTGTAAGACCATAAACATATTTTAATATATCAATAGATGAAAAAACAAAAACCACATGATTATATCATTAGATGCAGAAAAAGCTTTGATAAAATTCAGCACTCCTTCTTGATAAAAACTCTCGAACATCTAGGCATAGATGGAACATACCTCAAAATAATAAGAGTAATCTATGAGAAACCCACAACCAGCATACTGTTAAACAAACAGAAATTGCAACCATTTCTCTTGAAAACTGGAACAAGACAAGGATACCCACTCTCACCCCTCCTGGTCAACATAGTTTTCAAAGTACTAGCTAGAGCAATCAGAGAAGCAAAAGCAATCAGGGATATCCAAATAGGAAAAGAGGAAATCAAGTTATCCCTCTTTGCAGATGACGTGATTCTATACCTCAAAAACCCAAGATAATCTGTCAAAAACTTCGTTGCACTGATAAAGGACTTTGGCAAAGTATGAGGGCATAAAATCAATGTGCAAAAGGCAGTCACATTTCTATACACCAACAGTAAACAAACAGAAACCCAAATAAAAAGCACAATCCCATTCACAATAGTCACCAAAAAAAAATGCAGTACCTTGGCATCTTCCTAACCAAAGATGTGAAAGACCTTTATAATGAAAACTACAAAACTCTGCCCAAAGAAATCAAAGATGACACAAACAAATAGAAAAATATTCCAGGCTCATGGATTGGGAGAATCAGCATTGTTAAGATATTCATCCTATTCATGTCAATCTACAGATTTGATGCAATCACCTCAAATTACCAGCAGTATTTTTCTCATACCTAGAAGCAACAATACAGGAATTCATATGGAAACATAATCGATCATGAAATGTCAAAACAATCCTCAGCAAAAAAACAAAAACAAAGCAGGAGGTATCACACTCCCAGAATTTAAACTTTATTATAAAGCTGCAATAATCAAAACAGTCTGGTATTGGTACAAGAACAGGCATACAGACCAATGGCACAGAACTGAAATTCCAGAAGCAAAACTTCAATTTCTAAACCAATTCACTTTCGACAAAGCCTGTGCCACCAACCACTGAGGAGAGAAGAACCTATTCAGTAAATGGTGCTGGCAAAACTTCTGACCATATGCAGGAGACTAAAACAAGACCTCTACCCATTCTCGTACTCAAAGATCAACTCTAAGTGGATCAAAGATCTAACTGTAAAACCTCAAACCTTAGAAAATGCAAGAGATAGTCTTATGGAAATTGGAACTGGCAATCAATTCCTGATCAAAACCTCAAGTGCCCATGCCGTAAGAGATAAGACAGACAAGTTGGACCTCATCAAACTGACAAACTTGAAGTTATGTCAGAAGAATTAATGGCCTTGAACAACTAGCTAAGGACTTTGTACTTTTTTTTTAAGGTAATGGGAAGTCATTGAATGATTAAAGTAGTAAAGCATAACTTTAATAATGGGAAGTCATTGAATGATTAAAGTCGTAACTCATAAGTAAGACATGATATAGATATATATATATTTTTAAATATTTTTATTTTGAGTTGAAGTCTCACTCGGTCACCCAAACTGGAGTTCAGTGGCCGCTCCTGGCCACCGCAGCCTCACCTGCTGGGCTCCGGTGATCCTTCCGCCTCAGACTTCCAAGTAGCCGGAATTACAGGCATGCGCTACCATGCCCGGCTGATTTTTTGATTTACTGTAGAGATGAGGTCTCACTGCCCAGGCGGGTCTCGAACCCATGGGCTCAGGCAATCCACTCATCTCAGCCTCCCAAAGGCCCGGGATTACAGGCTGAGCCACCGAGCCCGGCATAAGAAATGATATTAACAAAGATAAGCAAATAAGGATATTCAAAATATATTTTATGTTGAATTAGGTGATTTAGTGGTTGACTGGAAGTAAAGACAAAACTCAAGAGTAACACTTGACCTTTTGGCATGAGCATGCTATGGTCTGAGTGTTTGTATTCCCCCCCAAATTCCTGTCGAAACATAACCACCAATGTGATAGTATTAGGAGGTGAGGTTTTGAAAGGTAATTAGACTCTGCCCTCACAGATGGGATTAGTATGCTTATTAAAAAGGCCCAGGGGCTGCCTTATCTCTTTCACTATATGAGGATAAAGCACGAAGTTGCCATCTATGAACCTGGAAGTAGGCCTTCTTCTGACATGAATCTATTGGTGCTTTGATCTTGAACTTACCAGTCTTCAGATCTGTGAGAAATAAATTTATATTGTTTAAAAGTTACCCAGTCTGTAACCCAGAAAGAGAGGTTATTAGTAAATATCTGCTTGATGTCAAGGAAACCCTAAAAAGGCAGTGAATAATTATGGGGACATCATCAGTAAAAGCAAACCCAGAGATTTGGGGCTACTTTTTTTCCTGTAGTGTTTGCCCATTTTTAAAAAGTTGAGAAACTAACCAGAACTTCTGATGGTTTCACAGAACTATGGGGTAGAATTTGGGACCTCAAAACAGAATCAGGATTTTTCAACTAATGTTTCACAGAACACGTAATTGTAAAATAAAACACTAGAAGTCATGTGAGAGATTATGATTAAAAAAGTAAATATTGGGTTTTGAAATTTTTATCCTCATCAATCACTTAACAATATCTTTATAAATCATTTAAGCTTTTATTATAAAGAATAATAGAACTAAGTATCACATGTTCTCACTCATAAGTGCACCTTGAAGAACTATCGTAATATTATAAGAAAAGGAATGACAGTAGCGGGAAACTGCGGGGGTGTGGAGGAGAGGGGATATGGGATTGGCAGTATGGGAAACTGCCTGAGGAAGTGGAGGGCACACCTCACCAACAAGGGTACCTGTACAATGAATATTTGTATACCTAACCCTCAATTGTACCCCACAATTAAAAAATAATAATAATAGAAATGTGTTTATTTATTGTGTCTATTATTACTTTTGATGTGAGATAAGTGTTATTGATATGGTGAGCTTTTTCTTGCACAGAAGAGAGACTGGTAGGCCGATAATATCAGCTTCTCTTTTCTAAAATTTCTCCCCCAACTCCACCTTATGTCCCAATGACATACAGGATCAAACAAACTCTACCTGTATAACATAATATCGAAAGAAAAATGTTGCTGTGAAGAAGAAATTTTTATTTGTATTGATTCTACTACCCTTTATACTTGCCTATAGGTGTAAAAGTTTCAAAACTTGAATTGTGTAGTTTACAAGTGAGTTAATTGCATATTGAGGCATATATTTTGTGATTTTTTTCCATTCATTAATATTTATGTTCTTTCTTTAACTATTCATTTTTTCCGTTATTTATTTATTTTTTTAACAAATATTTCTGATTTATCCAGTTTGGCAATTTGTGAAGATAAAGTGTAAAATAGAAGAGAAAAAAATTTCATAGGCTATGGCCTATGAAAAATTCTGAATAGGTTAATGATGGGAAGTCATAATTTTCTAAGTTGTGTCACTGTACTAGTACAACAGAGGTTACAAAATATCTTTATCTGTACAAAGAAAGCTAATTATTAATGAGTTTACATAGGCTGGTAATCCGAATTGTCCTTCTATTATGTATAATTTGTGGGAAAACAAACATATAAACACAGCAGTGGTTCTCAAAAAATTGAAATGATAACCAAAGTAAATGAGCAATTCAAGAAACAAAAATTTTCTAGGTAAAGGTGCTGCTTATCTAAAAACAAAAAAGGAAAATAAATATTTTGCCACATTTCTTAAGAAAATGAAACTGTTCTAATTTTAAACAGTATGAAAAATTGACATATTTATGACATGCCCCATGATGTTTGAATGGTTTTATGTAATAAACTAGAAAACAAAAGCTCTCTAGCCAAGTTGATGAGTTAACAGATTTCACCAATAAATATCATGCTGTATCATTTGTAAAAACTGTAAATACTAGTGATATTTAGTAAAATAGCTTCTACTGCAAAGAATTATCCTCAAACAAACATAAGCCAATACATATTTAATATTTTGTCTTAATAACTATAAAGCATTCCTGTTTGGAAGAATTCTATTGAATTCTGTATTGTTTGTGCCTGATCAAAGACAGACTATGGTGAAATTTTTGCCTTTCTTTAAACAAAAATAAAATTCTAAAATTATTAAAACACACTAATTTCTTTACAGAGAGTCTCTGTTTTTAAACTCTTGGAATTAAAGTGAAAAATTTATGGATAATGTTACAAAAATAGTTAATTGCATTAAACTCAGTCCGGTTCATATGGGAAAGGTTTTTTTTTTAAACTGTAAAAACTCAAATAAAGATAACTTAAAATTCCATTAAACTTTTAAAAAACTGCTTGACAACAACAACAAAAGAGTTCTCTACGAGGATGTTTGAGTTGAAAGATGAATTACTGAAATATTTTCGAGCATAGTGGGCAGATTTCACTGAGTATCTTGAAGATGAAGAATGGAGTCAGTCTATTTAGCCTACATTTTACATGATATAAACCAATTCAATAAGACTATAAGGTCCTAGAGAAAAGTGTGCTGATTTTTTAAAAAATTCTTTTTTTGAATTTTAAAGGAAACAGAACTTTTGGAAAATTCAGTGTGCAAAAAAATAAATAAGTCTCAAAATACCTTGACAGTTGTTTGGGTGTGAGGATGTAGAAGGATATCAGCAAGTCTGAAGCATTATTGAAAACCACCTGTGAGGAATACAGGACAAAACTACCAGTAGTTTTCTTCCCTTTGAACACAGTGCAAAATTTGATAAGAGGCGCTTTATTTGAATCTTCTGTTCACTCTGAGAATTTGACTTTGAGAGGAGTTAAAACTTCTTGAGTTATAGCCTTATCATGCACTCAAGGTAAGATTTAAACATCCACCCTTAGACAAGTTCTAGATGTCTGTGGATAGAGTTTTTTTGTAATTCAGTGACAACTGGTGAATCTTTTGCTGCAACTTTCAAGCTTTTGGCTTTCTACATGTATGTTTGTTCTTGTCTAACAAACAATAAGAATAAGAACAAATATTTCTCACTGTAGTTAAAAAGTAAACTCTATGCTTGCTCAACTCATGAAAGGCGTAAAATAAAATATCTGTGCAACAAAAACAAGTACAGTTGTCACATTAATATGTAAATTATATTCTTGGGTTTTAATTTCAAGAATAGTATTTTGAATTCCACACCCAAAATATAATAACAACAACTACATTTACCTTCAAACTTGTAAAAAAAGAGAGAGCTAAGGAGGGAGAAAATATGAATCAACTGTTTACAACACACTGAACATAAACCAGTGATTCCTAAGAGAGACCAAACAAATGAGGTGAGCGTTATGATTTTCCTGCCTTTACTACTTTGAGAGGGTTCCAAGACTACATAAAAGGAAGAAGAACACAAGTGGAGCCTGGAAATTTTTATGAGTTGAAGAGACAATACTGAGAGCCAGAGAACCAAAGGTGGCTCAAGTTCACAGGTCAGAGTATGTACAGCAAAATGCTGCATGGTGAGGGAATCCAGAGACATGTATTGGATCCCCATCTAAGAGTTAGTAGAATACTGAGCAACACACGCAGGTGAAGAAACTAATCGAGACAGTGGAGTACAACCAGCTAAGAGGTTTAGAATGAACAGTGTTCAGCACTTACACAAGGCCAGGAATGGTGCCTGTTCCCAACAGCTAGAATAAAAAATAATTATAATTCACTAGTCATTTTGTCCAATACTTGAGAAGGTTTTGCTTCAGTAGTAGAAAAGAAATAGCTTCTGGCCGAGCACTACTCTTGAGCTGTTTAGTAAATTATAAGAGCAAGACACAAAATAATCAAACTATTTTTAAGTAACTTAACTAAAGTGTAGAATAAAACTCAAGAATATTTATGGAATATAAAATTATCCAGCACCCAACAAAGTCAAATACACAATATCTATTAGCCAATCAGAGATTTAGGCATCCAAAGAAATAGATAAACACAATCCATAATGACAAGAATTATCAACTGAAATTGATTCAGAAATGAAACAGATGTTACATTAGCAGACAAAGGCATGAAAACAATTATTATTATTCTATGCCATGTGTTTAAAAAGTTAAATAGAGACCCACACGTAAAAAAATCCAAATTCTACTTCAAACCTGAAAAAAAAATGGATAGATTAATAACAGATTAGACATTGATGAAGGAAAGATTAATGAACTTTTAGATGTATCAATACAAACTATCTAAATTGATGCAGAGAGTAAAATACATTTTAAAAAATGAAAAGAGCATCATGAATTATATAACCACTTCAATTAAATTAATATACATGTAATTGGAGAGTTCAAAGGAGAAGAGGGAGATGCAGAGAAGACAGAGATTAAATATAAAGCACTAAGAGGTTTTTTTAAAAGGGCACTTTAAGTTTCAGTATATTAGAATCCTGGTGAGAGGGAGGGAAAGAAAGAGAGAAGCAAAAAAAGAGTGACAAAGAAAGGAAGGTGGAGAGAGAGAGGGAGAAAGCGGGCGAGAGAGAAGGAGAAAGCGAGAGAGAAGAAAAAAGGACTATGTATCATTAAAGATACCATGTTATCTTCTAAAATAAATTCTAGATTGAGTCTTCATCAGTAAATTCTATCAATAATTCAAAGAAAACAAATGTTTGCAAACTCAGAGAATCATACAAACAAAAAAAATCACTTTGTGTGTGTGTGTGTGTGTGTGCGCGCATGTGCGTGCATGCACACATGCAGGTAGGCCTAACCTGCACAAGGACTTCACACAAAAAATATAAACTAATCTCATTTATGTTTCAATGTACAAGTTGAAAGAAATTTTACAAGATTTAAATACACGAAATTAAATATCTTGTTCATGAATGGCAAAACAGAACATTGTAAAAATGTCAATTTCATACCAAATTATCTATAGATTCAATACAATCTTATTTCAAACGTCCATGTAATTTACTGAAAATTTACAAACTAAATCTAACATTTATATGAATACATAGGACCAATATTAACTGACATAATCTTGAAGAAGAATGTCAGAGGACATATTTCATTATATATTGAAACTTACTGTAAAATTTCAGTAATAAAAGCACTGTTATACTTCTGCAAGGATAGTCAAGTAGATGAATGAAGGTGAGCTCTATGACATACATAAATGTGCTTTGACAAATCTTATCTTTTGTATCCATAAATCTTTAAGGCTATGGCACAATTTTTGAGAGTGAAGGTGGAGGAAGACACCAGGATTATTTGATTCAGAGATAAGTTAATTAAAAAAAATAGACTTAGACATAGAGAAACTAGCTAATTGGATAGAAGGAGAATGAAAAATAGAAAAAATAATTGACAAAAAGTACTATTCCCTGGCTGTTAATATATGGTGAAAAGTAGACCCCTAAGGAAGAAAAATTACAATATTGACAGTGGAAGAATGAAGATCAGATTTTCTGGTTACTGAAAGTCTTCTTAAGCTTCAATGACCACTGTAACAGGAAAAGTAAATTATTTGTAACCACTGATTTTCTACAGGCCATTGATTCAAGGGGTATTCAGTTAAAGGTCATTTTGTGTAGAGAAAAACGGAAATCCGACAAACCTTTGCCAGCATGAATTCTTAAAATAGACCATTTGGGGAGTCACATAGCTAATACTAGATAATGCTGGTTTAAAAGGATTATTTTGGTTGGCAATGGATCTGAAGTGGCCACAAACTTTTGTGAGAGGACCATTGTGAATAGTATAAAAACATGTGCTGCAGTGGGTAAAAAGCATTTACCACACTTATCCTAAGAGAAGAAAACTTCCCTGTGTTGTCTTTCTCAAATAGAGTTCACTTTCTGAAGAAATAGAAGTATAACAGATGCTGGCAACACTAAATTGTCTGTATGAAGGTAAGGAAATTGAACTAAATTAATGTTGTTGACATAGACCATGATAAATGCTGTGATATAGCCAGCTTTCTGCTACCTTACCAATTTTGGGATATTTGTATAGCCTTGCTAATATGTGCAAAGAAAATATTCAAGAGGCAGTGATTAATTTTGTAGTTTACTTACTCTGTATGTGACTGACTAATGAAAAATAGTGGTGCGTTATGCAAAGGAAAGATGATACCAACAGAAAAATGGACAAAAGAGGGGTGAGTTATTATTATTTAGCAAGGTACAGATGTCAGAAATCTACTGAGACACATAATAAAGGCAAAAAATAATTAGATTGCACCTAGAAAGTACATTATCTAAATATGGTGCACAAAATGAAGGTTTCTTTTAACTCCAGCTATGACACACATACTTCTCAAGGTGACCTATTCACTCTAGATAGCCAAGATATCTGATTTAAATCATATTTTAATGAGGTGATGATGTAGAATAGAAAACACTTGAACATGGTGCTAAATTTACTCTCTCAGATAAAGAAAGTGCATTTAAAAATAATTAATAGAATAGCTGAGATCTACTCATCCAGCCTCCAGAGAAATCAAGGTCTTTCACAATTGCATGAATGAGATGGTCTGGGGTTGTGTGCACAGTTGTTGGAATTACTAGGGGATGATTCCCACATAAGAAGAAAACTCTCTTAAGGTCCAGAAGTGAAACCCAGAGGACAGATAGAGGGTTAAGGGTACATAAACAAACTACATGCTGAAGAAATGTGATTGGAGAATATATTCCAAGATTCTGTTGCTGTTACTTGAATGTGTAATTGGAATTGTTATTATTTGTGGAAAAGATGCTGTCTTGTTTTAATTGGACGTGCTAAATGAAAACTTTTCTGTTCCCCAAATACTCTTCTGTAGGAAAATTAAGCATCATAGAATTCCAAAAATACAAGAAACTAGTGTTTTAGTAATGACATGATTGACGTGAAAGCATTAAATTTCACTCATGAAATATAAAAGTAACCATTTAAGGACATATCAAGGTAGTTCTCTTCATTACTTAAAGTGTAACTAATATAGTAAAGACTGTACAAAAATGCAAAGGACCAAATGTGATTGTTATGCCATGATAGACTTGTCTTATGTCTTCATTTGCATCCCCAATTATAATTCAATTGGACACTATTTGGATTATTGTGAAATAGCTTTCAGTATATATAATCTTGGTTTTTCCACAGGGATATTTAAATTTACTGGAATTTGTCATAATCTAGCATAGTGGCATTTGAACTTGATAACAATTGACTCCTTACATTATAGATATTGTGTAAATTGCCTCTTTGGGAGGCAGGAAGGCAGGAGAATTTAAGTCACCCATATGACAAGTAGAAGTCAGTTAATAAAAATGTTTGCTCTATAAGAGTGGTCCAGTGTTGCATTCTGAGGGATTATGTTGCCTGAAGAAATCAGAGATATCCCTCAAACTGTGAGAAATAAAATATTTTCTTTTACTGACCCTGACACTAAACAGGAAGCCCCAAAACAATGGGATCTTTTGAGTTTTTGTGAAACCATATTTTGCACTTAACAATTCTGTTCGTCCCAATTCACAAAGTCACCAGAAAGAAACTGAATTTGAAGAGTGCCCTGAAGAAAAAGAAGCCCTGAAAGACCAACTTGAACATGATGACCTGACTGTCAGATGATTTCAGTGGTATCTACAACTAAAAATGTGCTGACTGGAGCCTTTGGCAGAAACTGAATATTGTACTGAGCAAAGAACATTGGGAATTTAGGCTCAAAAGCTACATGATACAGAGGAATTTTTAAGACCTTTTGAAAAACAGTTGACAGCTTGTTACCAAGGACATTGGTAAAAGTGACCCCATCAATGAATGACAGCACATAATACTGGGACCAGAAATACCTTTTGTGTCTCAAGTAGTGTCAGGAAGGAATTAAGAAGCACCAACTCAGCAGAGCTCATTGATAAAATGAGAATATTATAGTCAACATCATGAAATATGCAGAAATTCAGGAAAGGTAAACTACATATATGAACAATTTACTTCGCTTCTTCCAAAACCAATGACAGAGTTCTGTGAATCTCCCTAACTCTTCATTTCCTTATTATCGATTGCCTCATGGTCTGATGCTAAAAACTGTCTGCTTGGTTCACTGATTGGAGTTCCTAAATAAACGGTTGCACTGCAGTTAGAAATTGGTCACAATATACCTTACAGATGGTAAAGTGTTGATGAATAAGGAATGGGAAAAAATAGGCAGGACTGAAAGCTGTTTATTTAGCAATGAACAGCAGAAAGAGTTAGACTTGGACCTGAGAAAAAGGATTTGAATATTAGTGTTCCCTTGTGCCAAAGTCATGTCATGTCGGTATGACCCTAGATAATTGGAAAATAACCACAGTCCTTTTCTCCACATGGAATACTTAGAATACATAGAAGCTTCTGTGGGACTTTGGAGGAGGTAGAATTAAGGTGGACAAAATAGGTGCCCACTATCAATACCTATTGCTGATTCAGAAACTCCTGGAGCAGAGGCCCAGTCAGAATTATAAACCTAGATTTCCAGGTCTATAGAATACATTGGCATTGGGGGTGCCTGTCCATTCACAAATAGGCCAAAGAGTATACATTTCATTCATACCCAACTGAGAAAATAATGTGGGAAGACCCTCTACTCAGTAGGAATTGGAGAAACTTCAAGCAATCTTTGATTACTTGAAGACAGATCGAAGTAAAATTACTGAGTTGACAATGAACTAGTATAGATAGCATCAGGAAGCTACCAATGGGTATTGACTGGAACTGACACGATTTTATTCTAGCCTTTGCTTATTCTGAAAAAGAAGCCAATGCAGAGAATACAATGACACTTTTAAAAAACAAGCCATTGATTGTTTTTGCCCATATGAATCTATTTCCTCTGATAAAGGTTCACACTTCACGGCTACTAATGTTCAAAAATGGGGCATAAACAGTTATGTGTACAGACATATCACATGCCATATAATCCTTAGAGCAGTATTCTTTTTGAAAATTAGAATCTGCAGTTAAAATTCCTGACACTTAAAACTTAAAAGGATGGAAAATTTTAATGTTAGAGATTGTAGAACAACATAACCTCTCGAATACCCCTGAGGGATTGTACATTTGCACAATCACTTTATAAAATTATACTTCTGATTTTTACCTAAAATTAAATGTAGATATATGTTTTAATCCAGCAATTTTATTTCAACAACAGTGCATGCATATATGTGTAACTTTACATATTTGGGAGGATCATGCCAATATTTTTTATAATAGTTCAAGACTAAAACAATAGAGATTTTCATTAACAGTAAAATGGATGAATAAATTAAGATATGTACATACAATTGGATACAATAAAGCACTGCACAACTAACTAACTACAACTCTGCAGAAAAAATTAGTAAATCTCAAAAACATGATAATGAGTAAAGAAAATCTGGAACAAAATAACACCTATCATATTATTTCCACTTAAATAAAATTTAAAAAGAGACAAAATCAATGTATACTGTTTCAATTCAAGATAAGATTTAAAGTGGAATGGACTCAGAGATATAATTGGAAGAGTGCATGAGTAGACACTTACACTTAAATCTTAATAGTATTTTTTTTTTTTTTTACTCAATTTTAAATGGCTGGTGAGTGGCAAATCCAAGATTTAGGACGACTAATTCTAAAATCTACATGTGATCCATTACACAAAATTAAAAATTATTCCTCTATCGTTAGTCAATTTTATGTTTCAAGATTGCCAAATATCCACGACAAAAATAATCTTTTCATCTTACTCTTAAGACTTTGCAACACTTAAGAGTAGTTATGTGTTTCTACTGGTGGTTGGTCATATATCTCTTCATGAATCCTCTTTCTAATTGACTAACTTGATCTTCCTCACATTATTGTAACCTGATAAATAAGTGCAGGGCTGGACTTTTGCAGTTCTATATATTTTTTTTACATGTTGCAAAAATTCTGTACTGATTGAATTTTCTTTTTAAGTTTCATCCTACGGTGAATGATAATTCAGTATTTTCTGCTATACTTCCTCTGCTACTGGTCAATATCTTTCTCTTTTCAAATTTTTTTTAGCAAACTATTTCAATTATCTGTTTCTGCCTAACAAATCATTTCAAAGTGCAATGGAAAAGAACAAAAGTATGTTATCATTTCTCATGATTTTGGGATTTGATTGGATTCAGCTGGGTTTTTTTTTCCCCCAGGTGTTTGCAGACCAAAGTTGTTGGAGGTAAAGTAATCTGAATGTTTGATTAGGATAGATTTTTAAAAATGATTTCTTCTCTTATATGTCTGGTGACTGGGCTGGGATATCTGGAACAACTGGAAGTTGCCCATTCATCTCTCCATGTAACTTCTGCACATGACTGACTTGAGCATCCTCCCCATGGCAGTCTTAGAATAAGAAATTTTTACATTTTAGGCAGGGTCTTTGAGAGCAGATATTCCAAGAGACCACAGCAGAATCTTCAAGTCTCCTTGCAACTTAGCTTCAGTCATAAAGTATACTTGTATTACATTTTGCCTTGGCCAGACCTGATGCATTTACCAGTCTATGTAAAGGAAATTGACACCTACATAAAAATGTGAATACACACACTACACAAAGGTATTAATTGGGTTTGATCTTTGGAGACTAGCTCTCCCAGAATATGCTCAGGGAAAAAAATCAGACATAAAAGTTATTCTACACATGGAATAACTTCATTTATATAAAATATCCAGAATAGGTGAATCTGTATATAGAGAGAAAGCCTATTGGTTGTCTAGGGAATATTGTAGGGGAATGAGGAATGGCTATTCATGGGTATGGGGTTTCATTTTGTGGTGATAAAAATGTTATGAATGCTGATGTTGAACCACCTTGTGAATATAAGAAAGTCACTGAATTGTACACTTCACACTTTGAAATGTTGAGTTTTATGGTATGTGAATTATATTTCAAAAAATCCTTAGATGGTCTCTATCTAGCTGAAATGTTCTTTGAGGCACCATTAATCTTTCTGAAGTACAAGGTGAGTATCTTTATTCCAAAATACTTGGGATTAGAAGTGCTTCAGATTTCAGAATTTTTAAAAATTGAATTTTGGATACAATGAGATATCTTGGGGCTGGAACCCATGTCTAAACATGAAATTTATGTATATTTTGCATACACCTTATCGGCATAAGCTTATGTAATTTTATTTTTTCTTTGGGTATGCTGGATAAACTGTGTGTCCTGCACCTGCATTTTGACTGTGTCTCTTTACATGAAGTCAGGTGTGGAATTTTCCACTTGTGGCATTATGTCAGCATTCAATTTCAAATTGTGAAGCAATTTGGATTCTGAATTTTTGCATTAAGGATGCTCAACTTGTAGTAACAGAGTTGACCCTTTTGGCTTCATTTAGGATTTAGTCTTTGCACTGAAGGCATTTCTTAGTTTGAAGATTTTTGCAAAGAGAGACTGGTGAAAGCAGACCATTTTATTTTTCAATTTGGAAAATTATTTATCTTCACTTTAAATTATTTCCAAAACTGTAGATTTTTAGACTAATTTTTATTTCTTTTTTATATTTTATAATAGGCATAAGCAATAATACAAATATTATGCTCTATACTTTGTTAGGAAATCTTCATAGACTGCTAAATGCATTTGTTAGATAACCTTTCTATTTCCCTATTACTTCAAGAGTCTGGGTTGGCAAACTTCCTGCCATTACTCAGATAATTATTTTTCTGGTCTTCAATTACATCGTCTTGTCTGTCCTTCATACATTAATATGTCATCTCTTCCAAGCTTATCAGCTTTCACTAAAAGTCATCTTGAGGCTTTTCTAGGTCATGTCCACTGTTCAGTTTAAAAACCAATATCAAATTTTTTTTTTTTTTTTTTTTTTTGAGTTGGAGTCTCACTCAGTCACCCAGACTGGAGTGCAGTGGCCACTTCCGGCCACCACAACCTCTACCTGCTGGGCTCCGATGATCCTTCCGCCTCAGCCTTCCAAGTAGCCAGAATTACAGGCATGCACTACCACGCCCGGCTGATTTTTTGATTTATTGTAGAGATGAGGTCTCGCTGCCCAGGCGGGTCTTGAACCCGCGGGCTCAGGCAATCCATTCACCTCAGCCTCCCAAAGGCACGGGATTACAGTCTGAGCCACCGAACCCGGCTTTTATCAAATATTTTAAGTGGTTAGTACTCTGAATCTCCACTTCTGGGTACCTAATTTTATTTTGGTTATTTATTACTATGTAGAAAACTTAAAACTTAAAACAGAAGTCCACTGTTTTGTTATATCATAAGTCTGTATTAAGAATTCAGGCTGAGCTTGGCTGGGTAAACCTTGTCTTTCTACATGTCAACTGAAATAATTCACTTGTAATTTTTCAATTGGTCTGGAGAAACCAATATG
The DNA here is from genome assembly GCF_000164805.1 of Carlito syrichta. NCBI lineage: Eukaryota > Metazoa > Chordata > Mammalia > Primates > Tarsiidae > Carlito > Carlito syrichta. The sequence continues at coordinate 133,823 of NW_007256678.1, forward strand.
ACTGAAAAGCATGGCTGGCTGGGCACTTCTGTATAACCATGAGCCTCTCTACATACTAGTTTGGGCTTCCTCATAGAATGATGTTCTCACATTAATCAGACTTTTTCCATGGCAATTGACCTTGAATATCCTTTCAAGAAACCTCAATATACTTTTTTCTTATTTGGCATTGTTTATATAGTTTCACTTCTAACACATTATATACTTTACAAGAAAGTCACAAGAAAAACCCAGATTTAAGGCTTAAGGATGATAAAAACTCTAAATATTGGGGTACATGTTTTACTTGGGGAGATGAACAGATTTGTGGAGACTAGCACTGGCAGAAAGTTTTCAAATAAATTGACTTATATGTCTAACCCTGTGTCATTATCTTATGAACATATATGCACATGGGCATGTAACGTCCTAGAGATAGCTTTTCAGCTTGGCAGCTGTCTTCAGGACTGAACATTGTTGAGTCCCATAGGAAAATTTATGCTCTTTCCAATTTCTTTATATTTCTAGTGTGGTAGGAATTAATTAAAGAACAAAGTAGTTCAAATATAATTTTATCTCAGTTCAAGGTTATAGATTCTCTATAATACCCAAGGCACAAATCTTTTTTTTTTTTTTTGAGTTGGAGTCTCACTCTGTCGCCCAGACTGGAGTGCAGTGGCCACTCCCAGCCACCGCAGCCTCGACCTCCTGGGCTCCGGCGATCCTTCTGCCTCAGCCTTCCGAGTAGCCGGAGTTACAGGCATGCGCTACCATGCCTGGCTGATTTTTTGATTTATTGTAGAGATGAGGTCTCGTTGCCCAGGCGGGTCTCGAACCCGCGGGCTCAGGCAAAGGTGCAGGATGACAGCCTGAGCCACCGAGCCCGGATCCTCAAATGTAATTTAAAAATCATACAAGAAATATGCAATCCATTCCATTTTACATCAACTTTAAGTGCTGCTGCAAACTTTCTTGTTATAAATAGTTCAGTGAAATATAGTCTGAGTACAATATATTTAATCAACTAACCTTGTGTATTGTTTGAGTACAAAAGAAAACACGTTTGTCATCATTTGAAAAAAGGTCATTTGTCTCACAGGCTGATTTTCTGCTGTTTGGACATTTTCTTATTTTCAAGCATTGTCACATCTGACCTTTAGTACAGAAGCACTTTTTGTCCTTTTGCTGTTACTAATTCACTAAATACTCACCTCTTAAACATAAAGTAAAAGTATATTGCAGAAGCTGGTATATTTAGGGAAACATAGCAATGCAAATATAATGTGAAAATATAGATGAACTATAGATAATTATGTACTGTTATATAATCTAAACAATTTCCAGATGACACAAGGTATAACAACAAAATTTGCTGAGTGTTTCTTCTTGATCCTTATTTGTATTCATAATATGTTCATAATTCTGTGGGACTTTCTTTTTGGTAAGTTAATCAAAATGTTTTAAATCTCTTGATGTAGAAAGGAGGTTGATAAAAGAATTTGCATTTAAGTAAGTAACTTGCTTTACAAGCATATAATCTCCTCAATTGTCTAGATGAGCATATTTCACAAATCTTAATTTTCATAGGAAAATATAGGAAAAGCAATGGCTAACGTGTATTAAGAAAGAGATGTCAGAAAAAATATTAGAAGACTAGATGGATAAAATTAACTGTAATATGTAGATTTTTTAGCCACTAAAACCTTTATAAATCTGATATTAAGAAACGTGGTCTCTAAATATACAAATAAACAAAGCTAGATATGAGAAAGCAAATATATGAATTATAAAAAGTTTTAGTCTCATAATATTATCATTAAAATGAAAAGAAAACACATACAAGAGTTGGATCTTTATTTTTTAATTTTTTAATTTTTGTTTTTAATTATTTTAAACTTTTTATTATAAAGATGTGGGGTACATTTCAGGGTTAGGTATATAAACACTGATCATGCAGGTACTCTTATTGATGAGGTATGCCTTTCCCTTCCCTATCAGTTTCCCTCAACTGCCAATTCCACCCCCAACCCCGACAGTTTCCCACTACTGTCAATTGCTTTCTTATAGCATTATAATTGTTCAAGGTCCGTCTATGAGTGAGAACCTATGGAACTCTGTTCTTGGTTTCTGTGAAAAATCACTGAGTATGATCGACTCCAAATCCATACAAGTTGCTGCAAAGTCCATATATTTATCCTTATTAATGGCTGCATAATATTCTCTTGTGTATATGTACCACATTTTTTTTTTATCCAGTCCAGCTTTGATGGGCAACATGGTTGGTTCCATGTTTTTGCTTTTGTGAATAGAGCTGCAACAAACAGACGTGTGCAGGTATCTTTTTTGCGGAATGATTTGAACTCCTCCGGGTATATTCCCAATAGGGGATTTGCTGGGTCATATGGAAGGTCAATTTCTAGTTCTTTCAGACAGCGCCACACTGTCTTCCAAAGAGGTTGTGCTAGTTTGCATTCCCACCAGAAGTGTAGAAGCGTTCCTTTTTGACCACATCCTCAACGGTATCTGTTGTTCGTTTTATTAATGATGCCCATTCTAACAGAGGTTAGGTGGTATCTCGATGTGATTTTGATTTGCATTTCTCTGGTGATGAGTGAAACTGAGCACTTTTTCATGTGTCTGTTGGCTGCCCATATATCTTCTTTTGAGAAGTGTCTATTCAGGTCTTTTGCCCATTTTTTAAAGAGGCTGCTTGTTTTTTTCCTTTCAGCATGTTTGAGTTCCTTGTAGATCCTAAATGTTAGGCCTTTGTCAGATAAAGAGTTGGCAAATATTTTTTCTCATTCTGTGGGCTGTCTTCCTACTCTCTTGATGGTTTCCTTTGCTTTGGAGAAGTTCATTAATTTGATGAGGTCCCACGTGTCTATCTTATTTCTTAAGGTATTGGCCTTTAGGGTTCTGAATAGGAATTGGTTGCCAGTTCCAATTTCCATAAGGGTGTCTCCTGCATTTTCTAAGATTCTTACAGCATGAGGTTTTACGTTTAGGTCTTTAATTCATTTAGAGTTAATTTTTGTGTGTGTTGATAGGTAGGGTTCCTGTTTCAATCTTCTGCATGTAGTCAGCCAGTTTTCTCAGCACCATTTACTGAATAGGTTCTCCTCTCCCCAGTGGTTGTTGTTGGAGGCTTTGTAAAGATGAGTTGGTTGAGGAATTGAGGCTTCGCTTCTGGAATCTCTATTCTGTTCCATTGGCCCATGTGCCTGTTCTCATACCAATACCAGGTTGTTTTGATTACTGTAGCCTTATAGTAAAGTTTGAAGTCTGGAAGTGTGATACCTCCTGCTTTGTTTCTTTTGCTAAGGATTGTTTTGACTATTCATGGTCATTTATGTTTCCATATGAATTTCTGTATTGTCATTTCCAGGTCTGAGAAGAATCATGCTGGTGACTTAATGGGTATTGCATTGAATCTGTAGATTGCCTTTGGTAGGATGGACATCTTCACAATGTTGATTCTTCCTATCCATGAGCATGAAATATTTTTCCATTTGTTTGTTTCTTCTGGGATTTCTTTAAGCAGTGTTTTGTATATCTCATTGTAAAGGTTTTTCACTTCTCTGGTTGGAAGATGCTGAGGTATTTCATTTTTTTGTGGCTATTGTGAATGAGATTGTGCTTTTTATTTGGATCTCTGCCTGCTTATTGTTGGTGTATAGAAATGCAGCTGTCTTTGCACATTTATTTTGTACCCTGAGACTTTGCCAAAGTCCTTTATCAGTGCAAGCAGGTTTTTAACAGATTCTTTTGAATTTTCAAGGTATAGAATCATATCAGCAGCAAAGAGGGATAACATCTTTTCCTATCTGGATACCTCTGATTTCCTTCTCTTGTCTAATTACCTGAGTTAGGACCTACAACACAATATTGAACAAGAGGGATGAGAGTGAACAGCCTTGTCTTGTTCCAGTTTTCAGGGGAAATGATTCTAGTTTCTGTCCATTTAGCAATATGTTAGCTGTGAGTTTGTTGTAGACACTTACTATTTTGAGATATGTTCCTTCTATACCTCGGTGTTTGAGGGTTTTTATCAAGAAGGGATGCTGGATTTTATCAAAAGCTTTTTCTGTATCTAATGAGATAATCATGTGGTTCTTGTTTTTACATCTGTTGATGAATTTAATGACATTTATGGTCCTGATAATGTTGAACCAGCCCTGCATCCTGTGGGTGAAGCCTACTTGGTCATGGTGGATGATTTTTGAGATGTGCTTTTGGATCCAATTTGCTAGAATCTTGTTGAAGATTTTTGCATCTATGTTCATAAGGGATATTGGGCTGTAGTTCTCTTTCTTTGTTGAATATTTACCTGGTTTGGGTATCAGTGTAATGCTAGCTTTGTAAAATGATTTGGGGAGAATTCGATCTTTCTCAATTGCCTGGAATACTTTCAATAGGATTGGTATCAGCTCCTCCTTGTACGTTTTGTAGAAATCTGCTAGAAAACCATTTGGTCCAGGGTTTTTTTGGTAGGTAGCTTTTGTTTGAGAGAGTCAATTTCCTGGGTTGTTATTGGTCTCTTTAGTGTCCTGATGTCTTCTTGTTTTCACCTGGTGAGGTTGTGTGATGTCAGAATGTCCTCCATTTCATCTAGATTATCAAGTTTGTTTCCATATAGGTGTACATAGTAATCTGTGAAAAGTTTTTGCATTACTTCAGGGTCAGTTGTGATTAGATCTTTTGTATTACTGATTGTGTTTATTTGGGATTTTTCTCTCTTTTTGTTGGTCATTCTGGCTATTGGCTCATCAATCTTGTTAATTCTTTCAAAGAACCAATTTTTTGTTTTGTTGATGTTTTCTATGATATTTTTGTCTTCTACGTCCCCTATTTGGGTTCTTATTTTTGTGATTTTGATTCTTCTGCTAACATTGGGGTTTTGGTGGTCTTTTCTTTCCAGCTCCCTTAGTTGATTTGTTAGACTCTCCATTTGTGATCTTTCTATTTTCCTGATGTGTGCTCGTAGAGATATAAATTCCCCTCTTAGAACTGATTTCATGGCATCCCAGAGGTTTTGGTAAGATGTTTCTTCATTTTCATTTGTTTCCAGGAAGCTTTCAAATTCTTCTTTGATTTCAGTGGTGACCCAGTCGTTGTTCTGCATCATGCTGTTTAGTGTCCATGTTTTCGTGGCCTTTGGGGAAATGTTGTTGGTGTTGATATTTATTTTTATTCCACTATGGTCTGAGAATGTGCATGGCAAGATTTCAACCTTATGGAATGTATTTATGCTTGATTTATAGCCAAGGATGTGATCAATCTTACAGTATGTTGCATGTGGTAATGAGTAGAATGCATATTCTGTGGTTGTTGGGTGGATAATCTGTAGGTACCTACTAAGTTCATTTTGTCAAGTGTCAAGTTTAGGTTCTGGATCTCCTTGTTGGTTTTTTGTCTCAATGATCTATCTAGGGCTGTCAGTGGGGTGTTCAAGTCTCCTGCTATAACAGTCTTATAGTCAATGTCTTTTTTTTTAGTTTATTTAGTAGTTGCTTTATAAATCTTTTATCATTATGTAGTGCCCTTTTGCATGTTTTAAAATTTTTGTTAGCTTAAAGATTGTTTTGTCTGATATTAAGATTGCAGCTCCTGCCTTATTTTGTGATCCATTTGCCTATATTCTCATTTTCCATCCTTTAACTTTGAGTCTGTGTGTGCCTTTTGTAGTGAGATGAGTCTCTTTGATTCATCAAATAATGGGGTCATGGTTTCTTATCCAGTCCACCATTCTGTGTCTTTTCAGTGGTACATTTAGTCCATTTACAATCAAGATAATTATTGAAATGTGGGAGTTTATCCCTGTCATGGTTCTTACAGAGTTGTTGTTGTTCCTGTTTGTTGTCTTTCTTTTGGTTTTGGGGTTGATTCATGTGTATTTTTCATCTGTTTCTTGTATTCTTGTGAGGCACATTGTCATTCTTTTCTCCTTTTCTTCTGTGTTTAATACATTCTTAAATGTTTCTTGTAGAGGTTGTCTGGAGGCAACATAAGATCTTAGGGATTGGATGTCTGGGAAAGATTATAATTCTCCCTCACTGTTGAAGCTTAGCTTGACTGGGTAGGTTATTCTTGGCAGAAATTGTTTATCTTCAAGAACTTTGAAGATTGGGTTCCACGCTCTCCTAGCCTGAAGTACTTCTGTAGATAAATCTGCTACTATTCTAATTGGTCTTCCCTGGTAGGCACTCTGACCTTTTTCTTTTGCTGCCTTTAGGACTTTGTCTTTTACACCTACTTTGTGTAGGTGATTTATTATGTGTCTGGGAGTTGGTCTTCTCATTTGTTTTCTTGCAGAGGTTCTCTGAATCTCTTGTGTTTAAATTTTTGCATCACTGATGAGACGAGGAGAGTTTTCTTGAATAATTTCATGGAATTTTTGCTCCAGGGTAGTCTCTGTCTCTCTTTATGCCTCAGGATGTCCAATTACTCTTAGATTCAGTCTCTTGAAGTAATCATTCATCTCTTGAAGGTTTTGTTCTGTCTTTTTAAGTTTCTTTTCTATGTTTTTGTCAGTTTGTTTTAGTTCTATATTTTGGGCTTCAAGCTCTGAGATTCTTTCTTCTGCTTGGTTAATTCTGTTTTCCATGCTTATTAGTTTGCTATTTATTTCAATCACAGTATTTTTTATTGCTTTTATGTCAGTTATCAGCCCCGTCCTATTTTCTTCTTGTTTCTCCTCAATTTTTTTATACTCTCTATTAATGTCTTGATATCTGGGTTTGTTGTATGTGACCAGTCATTCTGGGTGCCCTTCATTATTTGTGTTCCAAAGTCTGTCTTCTCAATGTATGACCTCTATGGGTCTGTGTGAGATCTATATTCTTCTTTTGTTTTTTCTTCATTTGTGTAGATTTTCCTCCCCACTTTTTCCTCCCCCACCCCATCTTCTTTAATTCTGTTATTCACAGGGGGAGGGGTTGCTTTGACTTCTGTTTGTTCAATCTCTTATTCTTCCTTATGAATATCCTTTGGCTTTGTTCAATTTTGATGCTGGACTGTTGGTTGGGGGTGATCCTTTTTGTAGTTTTCAGATTTAATTGAGGGGGAAGCTGTGATTCAAAATCTACCTGCATATTCCAGTATCCACTGAGAGGCGTATGGATTATCTGGAACCCACTTCCCACTGCCATGCAATCTGTCCATTCAGTGAGGTTTTAGGTTTACTCCCTGAAAACAAAATGTGGTAAGAAAAAGGAAAAGAATGGAACAGGGGGTGGGGGGAAGAGGAAGGTGGAGAAAGAGAAAAGTAAGAGGGAAAACAGACAAACATACCAACTAACAAATGAAAAGAGACACAAAGACAGATACGAGTAAAAAGAAATACAAAAAACCTAAAACATACAATCATACAGACATACAAGCTAACCAACCTCCTTATTGATGTACTATTTCCCTATACAAACATGAGGTCTAAAGAGAAAAAAAATAAAATAGAATAGAACAAAGTCAGTAAACTAACAGAACCAGAGCAAGTATGAAAATGTTATTGATAAAAGTAAGAAGAAAGAGAAAAAGAAAAAAAAAATGGGTAAGACAAATAGACAAAGAATAAAAAAAAATAATTAAAACAAGGGAACCAAGCACAAGCACGTTCTGAGACTTTTCCTTTAAGTCCCAATGTCCTTTCAGCTCTGATTTCTAGCTCTCATTGCAGGCTGGTGGGGTCACTCGCAGTTAGGGTCAGTTGCCCCTGGCCTGCTGTGGAGGGTGAATCAGATCTGGGCTGCCTGCCAAATCTGCCAGTCAGATTTGACCTGTGTCTATCTAGCATGGGGTAGGGGGTGGGGGGAGGTTCTGTCCCTCCCATTTTGATGTTGTTACCTTGGATCCCAAGCTGGGAGACAGGCTGAGCTTGGTGAACCTGGCCTCATGGCTCCAGCTGATCTCTTTTTCTGCTACAGCCCAGTCAAGCTGGGGAAAGTTGAATGCGAGACTGCTGAGCAGTGCAGGCCAGAGTAGCACTGGGCTCCTTGGGCCAGACTGGGCGAAAGCCGAAGGCTGTTCAGGCTGGAAGGGAGCAGGTAACTTTACTAGCAGTGGCAGCCACCGCTTCAGCAATGCGGTTCATGGGAGGAGCTCCAGGAGCCGGGCACCATGTGAGAATTGCCACTCGGCAGTGGCTGCAGCGGTGGCGGCTCCAGTAGTGCAGTGCTTGTTGGGGGTCTTCATGGGTCTGGGAGCCATGGGTTGCCTCAGGCAGGAGCAGCAGCGATGGTGGCGGCACTGGCTGAGGCGGCGGTGGCTGTGGCTGAAGCAGCAACTGAGCAGTGGGTGAAGAGCAGGCTGGTAACAGTGAGCCACAGCCGGGGGAGAGCGAGAGTCTTTATGGGTGATCACTTTCACAGAGGGTCTCATAGACCCAACTGCCCCATCGCCATCTTGCTGGAAGTCCAGGATCTTTGTTTAAGTTCCTCATTGTCAAGTCATTATTTCTTTATTTGCATGGATTAGCTATCCATTGCTTCATAACAAATTGAACCAAAACTAAGTGTCTCAAAACAACACACATTCATTACCTCACATCTTCTGAAAGTCTAAATTTTGGAAATTGATTAGCTGGGTGTTTCTAGCTCAGGGTGTCTAATGGAGTTATAAGAAAGAAGTTGGTCTGAACACTTGACAGGAGCTAGAGGATCCACTTTCAAGCTCAGTCACATAATGTTGGGAGAAAGCTTTGGTCCTCACGGCATGGGTGTCTCCATAGGGTCACATGGCAGCTGGCTTTTACCAAACTTAGTGATGAGAGAGAAAAGGAAAGATAGCAAAAGGGAATCTGTCTTTTATAAACTAATTTATAAGTGGCATATCACCACTGCTACCATATTAGATTGGTAAAATAAAACAGACCACCATGATACAATGTGAAAGAAGACAGCAGAAAATATGAATAAAGTGACAAGAGTAAGTCCTGAGAGCCTCTTGAAGTTAGCTACTACAATATCCCCAAATACTTAAAATGAAATACACCTACTTCAGTCTTCCTATAATCTCCATTTTATTCAGTTTATCTTTGTATAAATATAATACATAATTTAAAAAAATATTATAATGATAGATGTAACACACACACACACATGCACACACACACACTCAATTGTATAAGGTGACATCAAAGAAAACTGATATTATTTTTTGAAGAGAGGGCCTTTTGTGGCTCAGGCTTTCTCCACTAGGTAAGTGTTCTAGGAATCCCTCAGCATCAGTGTACAATTAGTGTTGTGAGAGACTGCACATTTCACTTCAGTGAATTTTTTGAAGATCCTTTCAATGTTTGCTCATTTTTTGATGGGCAATTTACCAGCACACTACCCTGCACCATGCTGGGTGTTCAGCAGTTTTTGACCAAAAAGCAGCATGACCCCATACCCCACCATCCCTATTCTCCCAATCTTGCCCCTGAACAACGTTTATTTGTTTCCTCGGATTTAAAAAACAAAAACCCTCAAAGGGAAACATTTGGCCAATGTGAAAGAGGTGAAACAAAAAAATACAGAAGAACTAAAGAGCATCAATAGCGAAGAGTTCAAAAGCTGATTTGCGCAGCATCTCTATTGGTGGATTGCATCAAAGAAGAGTACATTGAAAGTGGCTGAAGTTTAGACACATAAGGATACCTACACAATTTTTTATTGATAAATTCCATTTTGGGGGGCAGAGTCCCTTTTCATATGTGTGTTGTCCATCCTTCAATTTTATTTTCATTATCTATTATCATATTTTTATTTTGTTCAGAAAAAAGGGAGGTTCTTGTTATATAAAATTTTATATTCCAATAAAAAATAAACTATTGCTTGGTCAATACATACAAGGTCTGACAATTAAGTACTTGGACTTACCTAAGAAAAAGTGCTGCATAACTCATAGCTGAATATCTCTACAGTCACTTTTGAAATACACCCCTTGGGAAGCAATGAACTGATGTCAGTGCCTAGTTCACCCATCAAAGCAAATTTGGAACTCTTTTTTTTGGAATGGCTATCAGAGCTGTGGTCATATTATCCTTGATGTCCTGAATGTCATCAAAATGTTTTCCTTTCAATATCTTCTTTATCTTTGGGCAAAAAAATAAAAGTCATTGAGGGCCAGATCAGGTGAGTAGAGAGGATGTCCCAATACAGTTATTTATTTACTGGCCAAAAACTCCCTCACAGATGGTGCTGTGTGAGCTGGCGCATTGTTGTATTGCAAGATCTCCTTCGGGACCATTTTTGCACAAACCTTTCTGATATCAAGATTTTCAGTCAAGATTTTCCTATTTCTTTATCAATGCTTATTTGATCTGCTCTGCTTTTTGTAGTCAACTGACAATATTGTTGCACAATTCAACAAATTTTTGCAGTGTTTTTATCAGTTCTGCTCATTACTGGCTGCTCTAACCTCTATTTATCAGTGATGCTTTCTGTCTCCTCTGAAAAATGCTTAACCTATTTGTACACTGCCATTTTCTTTTTTTTTTCTTTTTTTTTGAGTTGGAGTCTCACTCTGTCGCCCAGACTGGAGTGCAGTGGCCACTCCCGGCTACCGCAGCCGCGACCTGCTGGGCTCCTGCGATCCTTCTGCCTCAGCCTTCCAAGTAGCCAGAAATACAGGCATGTGCTACCATGCCCGGCTGATTTTTTGATTTATTGTAGAGATGAGGTCTCGCTGCCCAGGCAGGTCTCGAACCCACGGGCTCAGGCAATCCACTCACCTCAGCCCCCCAAAGGCGTGGGATTACAGGCTGAGCCACCGAGCCCGGCTTGCCATTTTCTTAATGTTATAATATCCATAAACTTGGACTTACATGTCCCTGATTTCACTTCCACTCGTGCCAAGTTTAACAAGAAATATAATGTTTGTACATTGATTGAATTCAAGCTGATATTTTTGCAATGGCACACAAAAACATGCAGCAACAATAATGAACTCCACTCAGCAAGATACTGTCTCACATCAACATGAACACAGTTGTGAGACACTGACAAAGTAAGATTATGACACTTTATCGAGTTGTTTTTAGAGCACTGACAATGTAAGTGCACAGTGGCAAGTTCACAAACTTAATTGTCAGTCCCTGAATACTTACTGCAAATTATTCCTTAGATTAGTTAACATTTTAAGAATGATATTTTTATTTTATTTTCTGAACAGATTAAAATGATAGATCATCACAAAGTTTTCTCTGTCATGCATAAAGTACCCTAATACAATATTATTTCAGACATTTTAATATGAAGTTACATTTTAAATGGTAGTTCTAAAATCAAATAGTGTATATTGGCAGGAATCCTAACATGAACAATCAGATACATGTGTCATTTTCAGTCATTGTTCTACAATTAAGTATTTATTAGTTAACTCTTAACGATTTCTGAATATCATACAAATGCATATAGAGTTTTCTTTGAAGAATGATTTTGTGCAAAATGTTGAACTGTAAGGTATGATAAATTTAAGCTGGCATATGTCTGAGTCAGTTAGCTTATACATTATATCATTACATTTTAAGCATTTTAATTTGCTATAAAATATCAATAATTCAGATTCCTTTGATATAATTTACAGTTTACAGTTAAAAAACATATATCTCAAAGAGTGTTTTTCTGTTTCACAAAACCAGTCCTTGAGTATCCTTCTTGGTTACATTATCATCATATAGCAATAATGTAAATACTTATTTAAATTCTACCTGAAAATAATGACTTAACTCTTAATTTTGTTAGGCATAATTTATTTTTCATCACACATAATTTAACAAGATTCTTTTAAGTTTTAAATGGAATTAGGTGGTTTTTTGTCATTACCAGAGGATAATTGCTGAAATAAACTATTTTGAATGTGTTTTTATGAGATACATTTCCCTCACTTTCATGCTGAGGACACTTTATGTAAATAAGAATGATATTAGTACTTTAATACATTAGTCATAGTCTCCCTTTATGAAAATATAATTTAATGACATTTTATACATTTACATACTAATATCATTAGTGAAATTGAAAAAAGTAAATAGTCAAAGAGAGCATAAAAACTTTACAGAAAAAAAGAGAATTGCAATATGGAAGAGAAGTGAGCACTTCAAGAAGGAGGAATGTATATAAAGGTATAAAATATTAAATTATATTTACATAAAGGGAGACTATGACTAATGTATATAAATGTATAAAATTTTACTCATTTTTGTTCTGGCTCATTTATTTAAGGAGCAAAAATTAATTGCAAAACTACATTAAAGAAAACTTGTCATTTTTAGAATTAACTTTTATTTCTTTCAAAAGCTTTATTTTTGCAAACAATGAGGTATTAAGAATATCAAAATTAATCACTTTAAATGTAACTGGATAGCAATGAAAATATTTAATTAGATAATTATATATTTATTATTAACAATAATCTAATCTGATATTTTAGTTGAACCTAAAAATTAAATCTAAATTAAATATTTAATATAATGCTAATTTAGCTTAATATTTATTATTAAGGATGCAATTAGATTATTAAATATTTTAGTAAATATGTATAAATACCAATCTAAATAATCCATATTAATAGAATTAAAATTTATTCAAATCAAGGCCTTTAAATAAGACTAAATTGTCAGCAACTTATGCAAAATTATATTTTTTATCAACTTAAAAATCCCTGAGATAAAATTATTATCTTTTTTAAAACATTAAAAAAAGTGGATAAGTCAAGTGACTTACTCAAGTCAAATAGGAAAGAAATGGTAGAAATAGAAAAAGTTTCTGTAACTTTTGGTGGTATTTTTTAAACATCCAGAAAATATCTATTATAGAAATGCCTCCAGTGAGGAAACATTATATAAATGTATTACCAGTTTGAAATCAATTCTGCCTACACCACTTCATAAAAATCTCTCTTAAGAAAGTAAAACATAGTTTTTTCAGTCCTCATCATACTTCTATTCCACACAGATGATACATTCCTCCTTCTTGAAGTGCTCACTTCTCTTCCATATTGCAATTCTTATTTTTTTTTTCTGTAAAGTTTTTACACTCTCTTTGACTATTTACCGTTCTCAATTTCACTTTTACAAGTTTAGGTTTTCTGAGATTAGTCCTTTGTCATTTTGTACTCTAATTCTATAAACTTTTCTTAAGAAAATTGATTTTGTATCAACTACTATTTTTTCTTTGACTATATCACTATCCTTGTTTTTTGATCCTTTCAGGCAAGGTGTGAAAGAAGAATTTGTTTTATGGTTTTTGAAATACATCAAAATTTTAAAGACAACATATTTTTAATCTTTTTCTTGAAGACAACCCATACTGGTGATTCGTTCTTCATAGCAAACATATCTCTGTTACTCTGGACGTCTTCCACAGCCCTGGACAACCAATGATCTTCTACCTTTCACTTTCTCAAACCTGTTACCTCTTCTTGCACAGGATACAAGACAACTCTATACTGCTTCATTTCTGTGTACATTGTATTTGATTCACAGAAAAATGTTCACACACGTTTATTTCAATGAACTCTAGGAATGGATATCTTCTCAGGACATAACCTTTTCTTTGATGTTACAGGTTGCTTCCACCAGCTTTTTGCTCTTTAGATTTCTGGCATAACTCACACATCAGTTCACCTTGTCCCCAAATTGGAAGATGAACATATTAAGTCATCCAAGTGATCAGATTAAAGCATTTTTCTCTTGAATTCTAAGATCCAGCATTTTCTTTTCTTTTCTTTTCTTTTTTTTTGAGTTGGAATCTCACTCTGTCACCCAGAAAGGAGTGCAGTGGCCACTCCCGGGCCCAGCTAATTTTTAAATTTATTGTAGAGATGCGGTCTCGCCAAGTTGCCCAGGTGGGTCTCGATCTCACAGGTTCAGGCAATCCACTCATCTCAGCCTCCCAAGGCGTGGGATTACAGGCTGAGCCACTGAGCCCAGCTAGATCCAGCATTTTCGAATCCTTTCTCCTTGAGGCTGTGATACAGAGATCCGCTCATGTATGTCCATATTGACACAGCCCCTAGAGAAGGGCACGGCAAGGGTTCAAGCATGCTTGTATCTTCCTGAACAATATTCCTGAGAGTTCTTTATCTCATATGCATTTCTAGTAAGTAGCTTCAAGAAATTCTTGATTTCCCTGTAGACTTTGTCCAGTCAACTGAAAGATGAAAATTCCAATTTTCTGAATGGTCACAAGTTTGAATAATATAGTATCAATGTAATCATAAGCCTTGTGATTTGTATAACTTTTGTAACAATGCAATCATAAGCCTTGTGATTTCTATAACTTTTTTATCAATGTAATAATAAATTTTGTGATTTGTATAACTTTTGTGTAATGCTTGATGCCTTGGACCTTGTAAACTCCCTTACCTCTATGGCAAGCTTGATTAATGCATCTTCTGGGTCCTACTGATAAAAGCTATGAGATACCACTGATACTTGGCTTCAGGAAATCTGGACTGAAAAACATCACTATCGATAAATGCAACTGAAACTCAAGTTCTATACAATGGTCATGGCTAATGTATAGGTACTAACAGCTCTGGACTTATAAAAGTGAATTATAAAAGTCTGAAGAGAGGCAAATCCCTTGGGTTTCCTCACACCGTGGGACCTTTTCTGTCCTCTCAATAAATCCTCCTTTCTAAAAAAGAAAAAGAAAAAGAAAGCCCAGAGAGCAGGCAGAACCATTTTTAAAAGGCCTTGAGTCCAGTTCTGCTCCCTAGATTCGAACTCAGGAATAAACTTCTTCCTACCAGTTCCCTGCCCCATGATTTATTGGTGTCAACAGTGAACAGCTGAGTATTACTCAGACCATAACACCGCAGATCTTAGTTAAATTATCTCTGAAGAAATACTTTAAAAATATCCCTTAGACTCCACTCTTCTTATTCTTTTAATACTTTTTTGAGAATGAGGAGTTTTTAGTTATCTAACCTCTAGTTTACCTTCGTTTAGATTTTATCTTGCATTAGAACTAATTTTGAAGTGTGCCTCAGCTAAATCTCCATTTCAGCATTGGTTACAATCACTAAAAAAAACCCCAAAAAACTATGAATGAAGAGACACAGGAAATTTTAAAATTTATTTCTCAATCTTTCATTTTGAGAATATTCTTTTAACTTCTTTGTTTGAGGTGGTAAAGAATTTTCTGTTAGTGTTAATGATTTTCAGAATTTCTTAATCTCATTTTAATTTGAGACAACAGTTTTGGTAACACATTTGAAGGAGAGTACAGGGAAAGAGGATTGAAAAGGGAATGAGTATAAAGAGCTGGGAACCACCTCTCAGAAACTCAGGAATTCCTGAACTTACCTGAGAAGGTACAGAATTTATCCACAATTGCCTAGTTTTTACTTTTTTACATTTAATAGTTAACTATAAGATAAAAATACTTCAAAAAAATTACAAAACTATTTTTACATTTTAATGAATAATTTTGTTGTCAATTTAAAAGGTAATGAACTATATATAACAGTTGCAACTAACTATAGGTAATTCAGCAATTGGTCTCTATTATTATTGTTAATATCATCATCATTGTCCCACATTCTATTCTATATCATATATGTACAATTTTAAGATTATAATAATATTACTATATTAAAATATATAATAATATATTATTGTTATTAGTAAAATATAAATGCAACAAGACTTAATATGTAAGGAATAGACATGTTTATTTTACTCCTAATTGCAATATATCACAGAGTATTTTATTCATATATCCATTTATTTGGTCTTTGTTTTTAAGAAAACAGTTAAAATTACTATAACTTGGAGTCTATTGTCTAATTAGTATACATATCTATTTAAGTACAAATAATGAAAGAAAAGATTCTCATTATTGTTCCTGTATCAAATTCACTTAAAAGCTTTGTTTGTATTATCATACCTAATATTATAACTCTATAAAATAGAAAACAGTACTTTTTCCATTTTTACATGAGCAAATGGAGGCTTACTGAGATAAGAAATAGCTAAAGATTACACATGTGATTGAATGGAAAGCAAGACCTCACACCTATTTGATATGAGGCCAAAGTGTATGTCCTCAAAGACTATAATAAGTTGACTATAATAAGTTTTTGATAGGATTCATAGTCCAGAGATGGAGATATTGAAAATTTAAAAAATAGAATTTATACTAAATAATTTTATAAATGATTTAGACAAATTATGTGGATAATTTTTACTTCTTAAGCACAGAACCAAACTTACTTTATCTATGTATATACTTTTATCTACATACATACAAGTAAGCATACCCTGACAACATATTATTTCATGTATTCATATTTAATTTAGGACAGTGCTTTAGAGAAAGCTCAGCAGTTACTATTTAAAATTGAAATAAGTCATCATTAAGGGTATCTTATCCTAATCCAGAAGTGAGGTCCAGTGGGAACCTCAAAACTTTCCCTGTACATAAGCCATTTACGTGTGCAATCCTGACTTGTACCCTGCATCTTTAAAATAAGAAAAAAGATAAAAAAGAAAAAAGAAATACTTATTAAACAAATACCCTAATTATATTTCAAATATGTTTATATCGGTCCCATTAACATTAATAAGAAAGAAAAGATAAGAAATCATGATTTGGTGAAGATTGCTCAAATATAAAAAAATAGGTTCTATTTTAATCACTTGAACTAGAAGAGTTTTCCAGAGTTCTAATAATACATGCAACATTTACATATGATACAAATTATTTTCAGTTCTGGTATATAAAGCAAGGAATCTAATGTGATATTATAGGGGGAAAATCCACATAATGAGTGACTAAAGAGACTAAAGACTATTACGTGCTTTGGATTTTGTTTTACCTCTCATTTAAGTGTAGCAATGAGGTGTGAAAATTGTTCTTTGGTTGTCTTAAGTATCAGTAAACTACATCACACTATACTTCTTTATGACTTAATGGGAATGGGTGAGATTCATTTTACAATTAACTCCTGCATTTAAATGAAAAAGGTAATATCCAAAATGATGTTGTATTTCTTGTTGAAGTGAGATTTTCCAGTGAATGATTCATTAGCTCTTTCAAGTTTAGTTAACAATCTAGTTAACAATAAGTTCTTTTGTAAAATCTCTTTCACATTGATGAGTGTTCCAATTCACTACATCTTTGCCCAAATATGCTCACTGAAAATTAAATTATCTCGTAAAATAAATTTCTACTCAAGTGCTAGCTAGCCAGACCCATATCCAAGTGATGAAATTTCTAAGTTCTAGTTTAAAGGTAATGTCAATTTCTCAATTGGGAGGAGGCAAGATGGTGACAGAACTGGTGGGAGTGTGAAAGTCTCTGCAAGGACGAGTGTCCATAAGACAGTTTGTGTGGGCGGGTGAGTGCAACTGGGTGAGTGAAAGTTCATCTGAGAGGAGACTCAGGATCAAGCACTGGGGCTCCCCTTTAGCAGCAGCTACAAGCCACCACTGTCCTGAGATCGGAGCCCCAAGTGCGCTGCATCATCAGTCATTCTCAGGGGCCTTTTGGGAGGGGGCAGTGGAGGTCAGCTGCTCCTCAGTTCCTGGTACCTGGCCCACACCACCACTAGTGGCAATGGGCTGGGTGCTGACAGAAGGAATGGTAAAGAGGGTGCGGTGAGAAAATCTGGAGCTGAGTCTCACTGCTGGTGAGGAGACACTGGCCGCTGCCATGTTCTCTGTCCCAGGATTGCAGAGACCTGCTTTGGCCCACCCAGCTCTGTTCAGCCTCCAACCTTGGACCCAGAGATGATCTCTGCACTCTTCTAGGATTGGACATCACTGACCAAGAGAGGAAACTTCAGGAATGGACACAGTTGACCCACCCCCATGCTGGGTCAGACCTGGACACATCTGGTCTGAGTGGGGGACTTGGTGGCAGCAACAGCAGCAGGGATGAGTTGAGTGAGTCTGGTTCTGATTTGGTCCCTTCCCACAGGAGTCCATGAGGTCCCTGACCCATACCAAGAGCCACCCCATTGACCTGCACAAGATAGAGGGGAGAAGCTGGAGACTGGTATCTGCTCCCTACCACTGAGGTAGCCAGAAGCAGCAGAGGTGCTTGGGAAAGGAACCTGAAGTTCCATAAATGGTCACAGAGGAAGCTCTTTTTTTTTCTTTTTTTCCTCTCTATTTTTGTTTATGTTTTAGTACTTATTTATTTATGTATTTATTTTAGTGTTTTTCAGTTTTTCCATTTGTGTCTGAGTATTTTTGAGGATAAATGCATCAGGGTTTTCATTTTGGTTTGTTTTGTTTTGGTTTGCATGTTTGTATTTTTTTTTGTTGTTTCTTTGTTAGTTGGAGTGCATTTCTGTTTTACTTTTCCTGATCCTCTCTTCATCTCCCTTTCATCTTGCTTTTTCCTTTTCGTTTACTTACTCATTTTGCTTTCAGGGGACATACATACACCCCAACTACATGGACAGGTTTTAAGATGGTGAGAAGTGGGTTCTAGAGGGCTTAAACACGTCAGTGGATATTGTGACCTGCAGATAACTTCTGATCCACAGATTTTCCCCATCACACTTTAAGCAAATCTCAAAACTTCAGAAAGCATAGCCCACATCCCCAATCCAGTTACAAAACTGAACAAATCCAGAGGATTTACATAAGGGAGAATAGGGAACTGAGCAAACAAAAGGGAAAGTTATCCCCCCATCACTGAGCAACAGAATTAAAGATGGGAGGGGGAAGCGGAGGCAAACCATTACAAATGAATAAGAATCAAAGGAATAACACAGGTCCCATAGATAACCCTGGGAAGACAGAACCTGAGAATACATACTGACAGGCATGGAAAGTGGAATTAACCAAGCAGAAGAAAGAATCTCAGAGCTTGAGAACCAAAATATGGAAATAATTAAAAATGTTAGAAACATTGAAAAGAAACTTGCAAAGATGGAACACAGCTTCCAATTATATCAAGAAGTTGAACCTACAATTAATTGACATTCTTGAGGCAGATAGAGCAACAGAGACCATCCTGGAATGAACATTCCATGAAATCATCCAAGAAAATTTTCCTCATCTCATCAGAGACATGACCATTCAAATACAAGAGAGTCAGAGAACTCCTGTAAGACAGCAAATGAGAAGATCAACTCCTAGACAGATAATAGTCTGCTTCCACAAAT
The DNA here is from genome assembly GCF_000164805.1 of Carlito syrichta. Lineage (NCBI taxonomy): Eukaryota > Metazoa > Chordata > Mammalia > Primates > Tarsiidae > Carlito > Carlito syrichta. Next base: position 152,906 of record NW_007256678.1, read on the forward strand.
ATGTAAAAAAAGAAAAAAATCTTAGAAGCAGCAAGAAAGAAAGGTCAGACTACTTACTGGGAAAGACCAATTAGAACAGCAGCAGACATATCTACAGAAACATTACAGGCTATAAAAGAATGAAGTCCAATTTTCAAAGTTCTCAAAGATAAACAATTACAACCAATAATTTCCTACCTAGCTAAACTAAGTTTCATCAGCAACAGAGAATTAAAATCCTTTCCAGACAGTCAACCCCTAAAAGTTTATGCTGCCTCCAGACCAACTGTACAAGAAATGTATAAGAAAGTATTAAACACATTTAAAAGAAAAAAAAGAATGATCACACTTTTCCCAAGAATGCAGAAAAAAGATTGAAAGCACACACATATATCAACCCCCAAATCAAAAGAAAACCAACCAACCAACCAACCAACAAACAATAAACCCTATAAGAACCTCATGACAGAGATAAACTCTCATATCTCAATAATTAGCCTGACTGTGAATAGATTAAATGCACCACTGAAATGGCTAGTATGGCAAACTGGATTTTAAAAAATGACACACAATATGTTGTCTCCAAAGGCTTATCTTACCAGAAAGGACACTCACAGACTCAAAGTAAGAGTATGGAAAATAAATTGTCAGGCATCAGAACACAAAAGAAAGCAGGAGTTGTGATCTTAATATCAGACAAAACACCCTTTAAGTTACCAAAAATTAAAAAAAAAGATATGGAAAGTCACTACATAATGATAAAAGGTTCAATCCATCAATAAGTAATATTCATCCTAAACATATATGAATCCAAATAGGAATATCAACCTTTGTAAAACAGCTTCCAGGTAAACTAAAAAAGGATAATAACCATAATGCTATTATACTTGAGAACTTAAATTCCCCACTAACAAACCTAGAAGATCATGGAGGCAAAAAATCAATAAGGGGATCCAGAACATCAATTGATGCTTCCCCAAATGGACTTAATATATATTTATAGAATACTCAACCCAACAACCATGAAATATATATTCTACTCATCATCACATGGAATGTACTCCAAGATCAACCACATCCTCAGTCATAAATTAAGCATAAACAAATTTCACAAGCTCAAAATATTGCCATGTACCTTCTCAGACTACAGTGGAATAAAAATAAATATCAACACCAACAAAGATATCCTAAACTCACAAAGTTGTGGACACTAAGCAGCATGATGCTGATCAACTCCGGGTCAAAATGGAAATCAAAACAGAAATTTAAAGTTTTCTGGAAACAAATGAAAATAATGAAATATCTTACCCAAACTTCTAGGATTCCATGAAATCAGGGCTGAGAGGGGAATTCACTTCTTTGCTAACACACATCAAAAAATGGAAAGATCACAACTTAACAGTCTTGCAAATCACCTAAGGGAGTAGGAAAGACAAGACTACCACAACCCTAACTTCAGCAGAAGAATCCAGATCACCAAAACTAAAGTCCAAATACAGGCCATAGAAGACAAAACATCAGAAAAAAAATAACAAAACAAAAAGCTTGTTCTTTGAAAGAATAAACAAGATTGATGGACCCTTAGCCAGACTGACCAAGAAACAGAGAGAAAAAGCCCAAAGAAACACAATCAGAAATACAAAAGATCAAATCACAATGGACCCTGAAGAAATACAAACAATTATCAGAGATTACTATGCACACCTGTATGGAAACAAACTCAAAAACTTAAATGAAATGAAGGACTTTCTGAAATAACATAAACTCCCAAGGTTGAAACAAGAAGAAATTAAGACATTAAATAGATCAATAACAACTCAGGAAACCAACTCCCCCATAAGAAAACTATGCACACACAAAAAAAGTCCTGGACCAGATGGCTTTCCAGCAGAGTTCTACAAAACATCCAATGAGGAGCCTTATAAAAATATTTCAAGCAATCGAGAAAGACAGAACTTTCCCCCAAATCATTTTATGAAGCTAATATCACACTATCACACTGATACTCAGATTGGGTAAAGAGCCCACAAAGAAAGAGAACTACAGGCCAATATCCTTGATGAACATAGATACAGAAATACTCAACAAGATTCTAGCAATTCAGATTAAACAACACATCTCAAAAATATCCACCATGACCAAGTAGGTGTCATTCCTAGGATGTAAGTTTGGGTCAACATCTGCAAGACCATACATGTAATTAAATACATCAACAGATGTAAAAATAGGAATCACATGATTATATCATTAGATGCAGAAAAAGGTTTTGATAAGATCCAGAACCCCTTCATCACAAAAACCCTTGAACACCAAGGCATAGAGGGAACATACCTCAAAATAGTGAGAATCATCTACGATAAGCCCACAGCCAACATATTGCTAAGTGGACAAAAATGGAAGCATTTCCCCTGAAAACTGGAACAAGACAAGGCTCACTTTCACCCTTCCTGTTCTACATAATGTTAGAGTGAGCACAATCAGACAAGAAAAGAAAATCAGGAATATCCAAATAGGAAAAGAAGTAAAGTTATCCTGCTTTGCTGACAATACCTCAAAAATCCAAGAGAATCTGTGAAAAATATTTTTGCACTGATAAAGAATTTGGCAAAGTTTCTGGGTTCAAATTAAATGTGCAAAAGACAGTCACATTCTCATACACCAACAACAAACAAGCAGAGAACCAAATAAAAAGCACAATCCCATTCATAATGGTTACACAAAAAAATGTAATATCACGGTGTCTTCCTAACCAGAGAAGTGAAAGACCTTTATAATGAAAACTATAAAACATTGCTCAGAGAAATCAAAGACGACACAAACAAATGGAAAAATATTCCATGCTATTGGATTGGAAGAATCAACATTTTTAAGAAGTCCATCCTACTCAAAGCAATCAACAAATTTAATTCAATACACACTAAATTACCAGTATCATTTTTCTCAGACCTGGAAACACAATACAGAAATTTATATGGAAACATAAATAACCACAGATAGCCAAAATAATCCTCAGCAAAACAAAAACAAGTAACAAACAAAACAACACCACCACCACTACCACCACCAACAATGACAAACAAAGTGAGAAGTAACACACTTCCAGACTTTAAAATTTAAACTTTATTATAAGACTACAATAATCAAAACAGCCAGGTGTTGGTACAAGAGCAGGCATATAGACCAATGGAACAGAATAGAGATTCCAGTAGCAAAACCTCAACTTCTCAACCAGTTCATCTTCGACAAAGTCTCCAACAACAACCACTGGGGAGAGGAAAACTTATTCAGTAAATGGTGCTGGGAAAACTGGCTGACCAAATGCAGAATATTAAAACAAGCACCCTACCTATCACCATACACAAAAATGAACTCTAAATGGATCAAAGACCTAAACATAAAACCTCAAATTATAAGAACCTTAGACAATGTAGGAAACATCCTTATGAAAATTGGAACTGGCAACCAATCCCTGATTAAAACCCCAAATACCCATGCCATAAGAGATAAGATAGACAAATGGGACCTCATCAAACTGAAAAGCTTCTACAAAGCAAAAGAAAGCATCAAGAGAGCAGGGAGATTGCCCACAGAATGGGAAAAAATATTTGCCAACTGTATATCTGACAAAGGCCTAACATCCAGGATCTACAAGGATCTCAAAGTGCTGAAAAGAAAAAAAACTAACAGCACTTTCACAAAATGGGCAAAAGATATGAATAGACATTTCTCAAAAGAAGACATATAAGCAGTCTGCAGTTACATGAAAAAATGCTCGGCCTCACTAATCATCAAAGAAATGCAAATTAAAACCACACTGAGATACCACCTAACTCCAGTCAAGATGGCCATCATCAATAACTCAAAAAACAACAAATGGTAGAGAGGATGTGGGGAAAAGGGAACATTTCTACACTGCTGATGGGAGTGTAAACTAGTATATCTCCTGAATGCTTGTAAATCACCTGACTTGGGTGACAGTTCTGTCTTTCTCGATTGCTTGAAATATTTTTATAAGGCTCCTCATTGGATGTTTTGTAGAACTCTGCTGGAAAGCCATCTGGTCCAGGACTTTTTTGTGTGTGCATAGTTTACATATGGGAGTGTAAACTAGTACTACCTTTGTGAAAAACAGTGTGACGATTTCTAAAAGATCTAAAAATTGACCTTCCATATGACCAAGCAATATCCCTTCTAGGACTATACCCAGAGGAACTCAAATCATTCTACAAAAATATACCTGTGCACGCATGTTTATTACAGCAATATTCACAGTCACAAAAACCTGGAACCAACCATACTGCCCATCAAAACTGGACTGGATAAATAAAATGTGGTACATATACATGATGGGATATTATGCAGCCATAAAGAGGGACAAAACTATGAACTTTACAGCAACTTGGATGGATTTAGAGTCTATAATATGGAGGAGTCTATCACAGAATCAAATAACTGAGTGCCACATGTTCTCACTCATAAGTGGATCCTGAACAATAATCATAATACTATAAGAAAGGGATTAGCATAGTGGAAAGCTGCCAGGAGAGGGGGAGGCACACTTTATCAGTAAATGTACCTGATCTCAAACCAGGTGAAGTGGGCACTGAAGTGAGACCCAAATTTACCTGTACAATGACCATTTGTATACCTAACCCTGAATTATACCTCACATCTTTAAAATAACAATAATAAAAAAAATTATCACTCAGCCAAGGCTAAGCAAATACAATTCTTTTTTTTTTTTTTTTTTTTTGAGTTGGAGTCTCACTCTGTCGCCCAGACTGGAGTGCGTGGAGTGCAGTGGCCGTGCCCAGCCACCACAGCCTCGACCTGCTGGGCTCCGGCGATCCTTTCACCTCAGCCTTCCAAGTAGCCGGAATTACAGGCATGCGCTACCATGCCCAGAGATGAGGTCTTACTGCCCAGGCAAGCCCCAGGGTCACGAACCCGCGGGCTCCGGCAGTCCACTCCCCTCAGCCTCCCAAAGGCGCGGGATTACAGGCTGAGCCACGGAGCTCGGCTCCAAATACAATTCTTAAAGATGTTATTACTAAATGTTTAAAGTTTTCTTCCATGTTTAATTCCTAGAATTTGGAGGTTATTGAATTTTTAAAAGATTATTGGTTCAGTTCAAAAATATTAAATTAATTTATATTTGCTTAATTATTGAGTGCTTTATCCAAAAGGAAACATTGTTTCCTTTTACTTCCGTGGTTAAATTGATTTCTCATCTTGTTATTGTTTTGGCAAATATATTTGATTAGATCTTGAAGTTCTAAATAATAGCCAATCTCTGTCACTATTTCTTTAAAAGTCACTAAAACATGTCAGTGTTTGACAATACTATTTCTTTTTTCAGGAAGATCTGTTTGTTTATTCACACAGGCACACACACACACACACACACCCCAAAAGCAAACATACTTCTGGAGATCATATTTGACACTGATGCTGCTTGCTGTTTATAACTGAGATGCTAAAAAAAATTAAATTCTAAACTTGAAATGAAAAATGCTTATTACTAACAGCTTTGGTATTGATAATTTCATTTCTATTCTCTTCTATTTTTCATAGTCTGACTAAAATTGAATATTATATATTATCTTGTACATTGCTAATATGGGTATATTTAGTATAAGGATTTAACATAGGCTAAAGAGGGGCTTTATAGTCATCTGAACTTAAATGTATATTCAGAAATGTTTGTAAGTTTTCTTATTGACAACATACATTTAGCTGATGTTCTGGAATTACTGCCATTTTTCTCCCACTGTTACAAATGTTCTTGCAATTAGGCCTAAATTAGAACTGCTTGATTCAAGAGAGTATTTTTCTTGTCAAATAAATAGTCTTTGTGAAATGTCAAAAAGTAAATTATTTGGTAGAAGAATGAAAATTTATTTTTTCTTGATTTTTTAAAGATCCTACAAATTTCCTACAATCCTAAATTTCATAAAATGCTTTTGCTCAAAATATGTGGGTACCATTGTTAAAAAGCCTGAAGACTCTAGTATCAAAAATATCTACATTTGAGCCATCCTTACTAGTAGCAATTTATCATATTTGGATGAACATATTTGACAAATAAAAAGTCACTATAAATCAAGCCCAGTGAGTAAGGGGAGTTATGCTGGAAGGAGAGCTATTTGTGGACAGAAATGCGAGATGGCAATAAAAAATATTTTTCTCTATTGCTACATGGACATTTCTTCCCTTAATTTAGAATAAGAAATGTTAGCATTTTAAGATACAAAAGAAGTCATTTTTTTTTTTACAAAGATCTTCAGAAAAAAAATCAACTCTCATCTATGTCAAAACGCATATTTATAGCAAACACATTGTCTTTCTTTTAGTGTGAGCTTAGGAATTAATCATAGTAAAGGACATATTGCCCCACTGTTTTCTCAGAAAGAGAAAGAAAACCTCAAACTTTTCCCTTAACTTTCAAAACATAAGAATTAGTATAATCAGTCTATGTTTTTGAGTAGATCATCCCCAAAATTCAAACTCTACAATATGACATTTTCTTTTCTATCACAATTATTCAAGAATTTCCCACTTTCCACAGTCACTTATATATTTTATTTTTTTTCCCCTGCTTATAATACTCTTTTCATTGTAGATAACTGTTTCCTTGCTCTATTCAAACCTCACGTATCTCACAGGTTTAATATTCACTGACTGTACTATTCATGGGTGATAATGAAAATGTCCAACATGTAATAAAGTGTGGCCTTGCTGAAATCCCAGTTTGAGTAATAATAAACTGGGATAGTAACGTGTCTAATGGAACCTTTATTGTTCGAGTGTCACTCAAAGTTTTGGGTTCTTTTTTTCTATAAATAAATCTTCCTGAATTTTTTAAAAAATTATTTTATCATTAATTATTTTTAATTTAACTTATTCATTAAAATATGACCACAAAATGAGAACAAAAGTTATAAAATATACATAATTTAAAAAATTAAATTAACTCCAATAAACCACTAAATTTGATTCCTGTCATAGTTTCCTAGGATGTACTATCTAGTTTAGCAGCTCAGTCCTTGGAAGATCTTTTGCTTTTACTAGGATCATGGGGTTTACTTTCTCATGTACAAATGAATACTCTTATATCATCCATGTGTACTCTACATTGTCCCTAAGAGAATCCTTAAAGGAGCCTTTATTGTGTTTCTGAGCAATCAACCCATTCATCACTTGCCTTCTTATCTCTGTCAATTTAATTTATGTTCTTTTTTCTTTTCATAAAAAATATTTTTTGGTAAATTTCTTCCCATAATTAATTAACTTACTTCATCATGAAATGACCTATATACTGAAATTAATTCTGAACTATTGTTTTAAGATGGATTTAAGGGAGCTGAAGAAATGTTTGTCACAAAAATGTACTAGAAACATAAAATGAGTCATTGCTTCTGGAGAACAATTGTTTTTCCCCCAAATGGAGAAAGTAAAAATCTATTCAAGGTAGAAAATTTTGATGATCTAGTTAAGAAAAGTTTCTACTTGGGGAATTCCCAGGGCCATGTCCCATTTTTATCTTTTCACAGGTCACAGGTAAAGAAATCTAGTATCCATGAAAAAAATAATAGCAGAGAAATATAGATTAATAACATTTTTTATGGTTTTGATTAAAAGGTCTAATGATATTTGCAGAATTTTTCATAGAGATATTAAAAATTGCAAACATTCAGTAATATTTATATAAAAGTAGCATAAGATTCTATTTTTTTTTTTTTGAGTTGGAGTCTCACTCTGACGCCCAGGCAGTCACATGTTCATGACCACCGCACCCTTGACTTCCTGAACTCAGGTGATCCTTCCGCCTCAGCCTTCCAAGTAGATGGAACTACAGGTGCGGGCTACCATGCCTGGTTAATTTATTTATTTATTTATTGTGGAGACAAGGTCTCACCAAGTTGCCCAGGTTGGTCTCGAACTCCTGAACTCAAGCAATCCTCTTGCCTCGGCCTCCCAAAGTGCTAGGATTACAGATTTGAGCCACCATGCTCAGCCAAGATTCTTAATATTAGAAATAAATATAATTAATGCCAACAAGCTTATAAATGAAGTAACGATAACTACCTTTATTAATCTGCAAAACTGACTCAAGTTTAAATATTTAAACACTTTTCAGGTCTCCTTTTGAAAGGTTAGTGCAATTGTCATCACAAACAATCCTCAGATAAGAGAATCACGAGAATAATATAACAAAAATACACTAACCATAAAAAGTTATTGTAGATACATGAAAATATTACTTTTTTATACAATAATGTTTTGAATAGAAAAAGTAAGGCATCCCATTGAAATTCATTTCCCACACAGAATTTTACCTTATTATGTTTATCATTTTGTGCAATATATTACTAATATAATTTTAAGAGTTTCATTTTAATTATGGAAATAAAGTATTTGCACATACTTTGATTCACGTATATATGATTTAATCACATTATGTGCAAGAAGACTTTAAATTAGTTTCAAAGCATATGTTTTCAGATGTGGAACCTGTCTTTTCTTAAGTGAAAAAAAACTTTTAAAATCAACATACTGAAATAAAAATATCAACCCTATTCAAGTATTACTTGCTCTGCCTACTCCTCAAATCCTCCTCCTCATAGTGGCCCTGAAGACCTCTTCAGAACCTTTAGCTGTGGAATTCACTGTGAAAGCTACTTTCCAGGTACATCCTTAAACATACAATTGACAAAAACTACAAACTCTTGACAATCCACTTACACAAAGCTTTGCCAAGGTCAGCTAATTACTGAATATTCACTGAACCTTGAGTCTTTATGTAGGAGGAAAGAGAAAATTGCAAGTGAGGGTAACGGCATTAAATAACTGCAAATGAGATGGCACATACTATGTTAGGGTCTAGTTTTAATGGGAGCACAGTGCCAAGTTGTGATAAGGATAGAGGAAAAGAAAGAACTGAGGAGAAGGAGGAAATCAGAATGCCATGCAGCACGTTTTAGAGTTGACATGATAGGAAGTATAGAAACTGTGAAGTGTTTATTTACTATGATAAAAACTGAATTTTTAATGTAATATGCATTTATATATGCTAATAGATGAACCCTCAACAGGCCAAACAGTCATTATTAAATGTCGATTATCATTTGTTTGGTTTTTGTATTTCCATGGGCCTCTCTAATTCAGTGAATTTCAGATGATATTTACCTGTTCTGCCTGTATTCATCTGAACCTGCCTTGAAATAAGGAATCAGACCTGGCAAGGATGTTATGTGATTTGCTGGTGAGCTTCAGCATTTTAAAATAATCATTTTATCTGTAGTGCATTCCCACTCCATTTCTGCAATGGAAGCTACCTGGCATTGTTACTTATTTTATTTTACTTTTTATTTTACTTTTCTATCCAACAAGTCTATCACTCACATGACTTACATTTCTGAAGAGTAAGAACTCTTGGGAACTCCTCAAACTCATTGGGGGTAGGAAGGTTTGAACTTTTAAAATAGTGGCTGTGATGCATGATTGATGAAACAACCAAAAGATGCACTTTATTGGGTCACATTCCAGTTGCTATTATGGATATTATTCAAGGAACAAAGGAAGAATTTCAGCTTGCAAGGTGTCATAGATCACTTGCAAGACTGATCCTTATTGGTCAGAGAGGGAAGGAGCCTATAGTCAGTTTCTAACCAAGTGGCAGCTAGAGGGCTGAGCAGGAAGTATAACTAAAAGAGGAAGTCAGAAGCCACAGTTTTTAAAATGTGGGTTTTATTGTGTTTTCCATTATATTATTCATAATATTTTTTTAAAGCCTTTTTTTAAAATTACAAAATTCAGTTGTCTTTCCTCTATATTACAATGATGAATTTCTAAAGGCCTCGTATCATGAGGTAGTTTTGTATAATCATTGCTTAGGAGTTTTTTGAAGAGAAACTTTAATCTTGGTCTCATTTACAATGCCAAAGTTTCATATACTTCTTAGGATTTTGGATAGACTTCTCCATATAAAGTGATTTGCTAGTCTGATAACAGTATAGCAATCTTCTTCAGTGTCAAATACGTTGCATGAACCTTTACTGACTTCTAAGCGTGTTACAATTTTGGATAAGTTTATGATATTTAAGATTCTGCCATTAATTTATTCAGTTTAATTGATTATACTTATGATTCAGATGATCTGTATATAATTCTGGATCCATAACTATAGCTTAAAATGTCATTTAATGCTATAGCATTCTAAAATGAAGAAATGATAATAAAAAGCTCAATAGTCAGACATTTGAGTTTTTTTTTTCTATTGTAGAACACCCTGAAACTTAAATTAAAATAGGTATTTTAAAACTATGGAATTATTTGTAAATTGATGAAACACAAATTTGCTAGGAAATTCAGTAATTTTAAGTCATTTTGATGCAAGGATAATACAAAATATGTTGTTAGCATGTGACAAATATATCTTCAGAAAACTTTTTTCTGTGAGCCTCTTGTACTTGGAGAAAAGCCCCACATTTGATCTTTCCTTCCCTGTCCACACTCACTGGCCTTGCAATCCAATGCTTGCTTGCCCTGACAGGGAATAAGTGGCTCACTAAAGTTAGGAACATGGGGTTTGACAAGCACCTCAAGTGCGTCTTTTGTTCCTCAGTGTAAGTGGTGATTATAACAGTCAATAACTTGATGTGAAGTTATCAGGATCAGATGATGTAATGCATCTGAATAACCTAGTACATGTCTTGCATATTTGGGTGAATTTAAATAATGGGTAGATATGTTTAAATTATTTTCCATGGGTGTCAATTACTTTGTTACTTTGAAAGATTTTGTCACATCAACATTCCTGATTTCTGAATAAAATAATTGACTAATTAATGTTCCAAATTATTTTATGTATCAAATCAATATAAGATTGGTCAACAGGAAATGTTGTATTCTGAGTATTTTTCTTTTCACATAAAAAATCAAGTATTTTTACAGTTCAAGTATGTCAATGTATTTTATTATTCTCCAGATCCAGATTACTGCTTTAGAAAGATGCATCATATTTATGCTGTGATTTTGTTTTCTCCAGAGAAAATGATCATATATCTGCAAGGTGAAATATGCATTTTGAAAGGTAAAGTAACATCCTTTGTCAGAGTAACAGAGGATGAAAATGTACTGAACTGAGACTCCAAAAGTTATCTGAGATGAGAAGTGGTTCTCTAGCTACAGTTCATGCACAGCTGCTCCTTCTTTCTGGTTTTTCTGCTCATTTTGAAAGATGTCAAATGCATTTTGTTACTCTCAGTTTATTCTTCTTTTGAAAGTTTGATAAATGCAATTGAAGTTTATGGTTCATTGTTTATATTAAAAGATTTCTACTTTTAAATCTATACTAGTCGCACTATTTCCAAATAAAATAAAATTTTACTCATATTTTATTACTTTATTTATTTTTACATTGATAATATTTGAGAGAATATGTAGGTATTTTTATATTCCTATATATTTTACAGTTGATTATAATATGAGATAGACAATACATATTGGTAATTGAAGAACTAGATCATCATAAGGGTTTACAACTAGGAACAAATTTATATAATCAAGTCATACTCCACAGTTGCAAATATATCTGGAATGTTTGATAAATGTGTGTAAAATCTATATCAACATTTTCAAACTTGTTCTTAGGTGGAAAATCCCTTTAAAATACCTTATGGATAATCACAATATAGTAGAGAAAAAACTTTGTCATTAAAGTAGTTGAATGCAATACTTAAATAAAATATATTATGAAAAACACCAAATGGAAATTATTTGATTAACTATTTTAAAATGAAAAGTTTTATTAAATGACTCATAAATTTATTTCTTGTTGATGTTAATAATCATTTCCTACAGAGGAATGTATATTATTTTAAAAATATAGCCTGTATAACAATTGTGATCAAAGTCATGAACATTTGTAAGCTATCTGATATTTCACAATTGCCAGATTATACGTTCATAGATAGCTTATTATTATTTTTTTGTGAAAGCAGGATTTATTGAGAGGACAGAAAAGCTCTCACAGTGGGAGGGGACCCAAAGGGGTGCCTCGTGGATACTTTATTAAACAAAAATCAACTGTAAGACCTTTGTAGGTGTTACAAAGAGTGTAAGAATGAAACAGACAAGACTTGTTTGTGTTCTTAAGTAGGTTACGGTGTAAAATAAATGAATAGATAAATACAGAAATAATTATGATACAAAATACAAAAGGTGGAAAAGTAAAATATTATTTAAGTTCAGAGGAAAAAACAATAATTATGTTTAGGGTTTTAATTTTACTTAGGCCTTTAAATTAATACAGAAAAGTCTATATAAGGATGGCAGGATATTTCAGGCGAAAACAGGAAAAATTAAAGAGTTGGAAGTATGAAATATGTGTAAGGAATTATAAATATTTCAAAGAGCAAAAATGCAATAATTGGATTCTGCCTGTGAAGAGAGCTTGAAATTAAATTGTAGAGAACATTAAGTGCTAGACTAAGAAATAGTGACTATTATGTATTCAATAGGAAGTCAATTTAATTGTATCTTTTAAAATGCTTTGGAAATGCTTGAGTCATACTATGTTTCTGTATTCAAAAAGCGGTACATATTCATTATAAAAAACTGAGAAAATACAAATAAACCAAACAAAAGACAGTTGGCTTCCAATAGGTTTCTATGGTCACTTTGTTTTTCTCATCTTCTTCAGGGCTCTATTTAAATTTTGCCTTATCAAAGAGAACTATCTTACACTCTATAGAAAATAAGATAACCTCCACCTATTCTGTATTGTCTACTAAATTATTGTTTCATTTAAATTCATTTTAGTTTTCAATTGTAATAATATTTATGCACTTGCTAAATTGGTGTGTGTGTGTGTGTGTGTGTGTGTGTGTGTGTGTGTGTGTAAGAGCGATTTGAAAAATTTGGGAGGATGGGTCTTTGATTCAGTCTTATATTGCTAATACTGATAAACTGTATGATGTAGTAGAAGTTTGATAAGTTTTGTGAATAAGTGAAAACATGGAATCATACTGCATTTATTGCTTATTTGCTTGTCCATAATACACTTACATTATCTAAAATGAGCCAGGTTCCTAAGTTCTTGTAATACAGTGATGAAGACGACAGACTAGATTTCTATCTGCTTAAGGACCTAAGTTTATTTGTACCATTATATTATTTTCAAAAGCAGCAATAAAAAGTATCTATTGCATAAATTCAATAGACTTTATCTAACAATTATCATGATTTCAAATTGTGGATATTTATAAACAGCGTAATGAATGAATTTGCAGTTGACACAATGTCGTTACTGTGATGATTTCCTCAGGATAAAATCAGAAGTAGACACCGAAAACATAGTTGAGTCAAACACATAGATCCTAAAGTTAACACTGCCAGATCAAATGAGAGTTTATGATAACACTGTGTTTGGAGTAGAGACTTCGAAAACATGCTATATTAGTCATTTTTCCTCTAATTTTTACTTTTAGTCAATGATGAACACTACTTTTGTTCTATTCTTTATTATTTATATTTGACTTTCATTTGTTTGGTTCTTGCACAAATGCTACTGTACACAGCTCAAATTTCTGACATATTTATTTCTTCACTGCTATTTAGAATCTTGCTAGTAACCAACATTTTAGTTTATTTTAATTCATTACTATACATGAGGATACAAAAATAATAACACATAATTAAGGTTGAAAAATATTAATCCTTACTTAATATTAGAGTCATTCAAAAACCATCTTTGCAAATTTTCCCACCAACTGGCTAATATCTAAGAATAGTCAAGAACTTCTTTTTCATATATACATATGTGAAAACTACTTTTTCATATGTATATAGATGCATAGTGTATTATCTTTACTCACAGATTTTAGAGTCATTAAAAAATTTAAACTTCAATTAATTGTGTTAATATGTTGAAAATGTTATAATTATTCATGCTTAACTTGCTTCCAGATATATAGTCATAATCTATACAACATGAAAAGGCTGCAAGTAGGGAGTAAAAATACTAGAAACACATTTGAGAAGAGATTTCCTAAGTATTGGTGTAATTAGTGTAAATATGTCATTGCTTGTTAACATTCCTGCATCTGAACTTCTGCAATGAGAGCTGTAAGGAAGATGATTCTCAAGCCTTCTCTATTTGGGGTTGTGATGTTGAAAGATAACCCAGGGTACCTAGGCTGTCTCCACAGTTCACTTAGTGTTGAGGAACTAAAAGAAAAAAAAAAAACAGTTCGATTTTGTTGTTTGAGAATTGTGAACAGTGGCACTTATGTTCCCTTTCCTCATTCTATATCCATGCCAGAAATAGTATCACACTTTCCCAATGAATACAGGCACATTAGCGTCCCTCTCCACAACTACTGCACATCTAGCAGAGTAGGTACAGGACTTGAAATTCATATTCCACTTCGTTTTGGTTAAAAGTTAATAAATGATCTTGGCTATATGTTAGCCAAAATATCTTTTTGATTCAGTTTTCATTACCAATAGAATCTATCCCAGATGAGTCATTAGTGCTGGGATAAAATAATATTAACTGAGGAAGAATTTTATAGCAGTTAAAATATAATGCAATTATGATAGCCTCTTTAAGACTTATGAGAAGTATTTACAAATCTAGTGTAATGTATTGGAATAGACCTCATTTATCACCTAGTCCAACCTTCTCATTTTCACATGAGAAAGAAGTTAGGTGAATGAGTGACAGAGGAATGATTACCAGTGTCATACTCCTGTTATGACACTGCATGACCTTTAATGGTACCAAACTGCAGTTAGAAAGTCTGCTCTGTATATAACAATTTTGCAATTCTTATATTTGAAAAATACACTCTCAGACTATGACACAGATTTAAACTGAATGCTTTAACCTCATTTCAGAACAGAATGAATGCACCTGGAAAAGTATTCTGTTCAGAACTTCTGAGGTATTAATCAAGAGTATGATGAATGCTGGAGTTTTGCATTAATTTTTCTAACTGAAACAGCAGGTTATTCTTTATTATTCTGCTACACATCTGAAGTGACTGTAGTTTTTCTTTGAACTCATTAACTTAATTCATAATTATTTTTGAAGAGTTCATCTTCACTCCTTTATTTTTATTTTTTCACAAAGTCCCTAATTGTAGTGCTTACTTTCATGGTTTTGTGCATTTGACACATCTTAGAATACTTTTTAGAATTCACTAAGTGTTTGTGAAGGCTTATAATGATTTAAAAACTAGGTGTCAGTGTGTAATTAACACTAGTTAAATATGCCTTAGTCTAAAGACCTTCAATTTAAGATGATAGCATAATATAAAGGGCAAGGGGAAAAAGGTCATCTTTCTCACTACAGTGTGTACTTTCCTCCATCAAAATATGCTCCCACATTGCAATGAAATAAAGTGCTGATGTGCTTAGTAGAAAAAGAAATAGCTCTCCATGACTTAAGTTTCATGATGCAAAAACTTTGCCATATTTACAGGCATACCTAATTTTATTTCATTGCACTTTATTGTGCTTTGAAGATATCACTTTTTTTTTTTTTTTTTACTAACTGGAGGTTCATGGCAGCCCTGTGTCAAGCAAGTCTATTGGCTCCACTTTCCTACAGCATGTACTTACTTTGTGTCTCTGTGTCAACATTTTGGTAATTTTCACATTTGCAACTTTTCATTGTTTTGTATCTACTATGGTTATCTGTGATCAATGATCTTTGCTGTTGCTATTGCAGTTGTTGTGGGGCATCCTGCTCTCTCCTCCTATAAGACAGTGAACTTAATTGATAAATGCTTTTTTGTGTTCTGACTGCTCCTCCAACCATTCTTCCATCTTTCTTCTTCTTCATAGGCCTCTCTATTCCTTAAAACCAGAAATAAAAAAAAAAAAGAAATTAGGTCAAATAATAATCTGACAATGGCTTATTTGTTCAAGTAAAAGGAAGAGTTGCACATTTTTCAATTTAAATAAAAAAACAACAACAACTAGAAATTAACCAAGCTAGAAATAAGCTTAGTGTGGAAGGCATGTAGGTAGC
The DNA here is from genome assembly GCF_000164805.1 of Carlito syrichta. NCBI lineage: Eukaryota > Metazoa > Chordata > Mammalia > Primates > Tarsiidae > Carlito > Carlito syrichta. The sequence continues at coordinate 168,927 of NW_007256678.1, forward strand.
CAAGATAGGCCAGAAGCTGGATTTCTTGTGCCAAACAACCAAGTTGTGAATGCAAAGGAAAAGTTTTTAAAAGAAATTAAAAGTGCAACTTCAGTAAAAACATGGATAATAAGAAAGTAAAGCAGCTTTATTATTGATATTGAGAAATCTTTAGTGGTCTTGGTAGAAGAAAAAGCCAGCTACAACATTAGTCAAAGACTAATCTAGAGCAAGGCCTAAACTCTCTTCAATTCCATGGCATCTGAGAGAGTTTAGAAAGCTGCAGAACAGTGTGAAATTATTGGAGGTAGATTCATGAAGTTCAAGGAAAGGAGCCATCTCCAACAAAAAAGTGCAAGGTGAGGCAACAAGATGTCTCTATATCAAAATGCTGATGGAGAGGTTGTAGCAAGTTATCTAGAAGATCTAGTCAAGACAACTAATTAAGGTGGCTACACTAAACAAAAGATTTTCAATGGACAAGAAATAGTCTTCTATGGGGAAAAATGTCATCTAGGACTTTCATAGCTAGAGAGGAAAAGTCAATGCCTGGCTTCAAAGTTTCAAAGGATAGGTTAGTTTTCAAGTAACAGAATAATGCAGGTGGTGATTTTAAGTTAAAGATAATGATCATTTAGCATTCTAAAAATTTTAAGGTCATCAAAAATTATGCTAAATTTCTTCTGTGTTTTTATTTTGTTTATTTATTTATTTTTGAGTCAGAGTCTCACTCTGTCACCCAGGCTGGAGTGTAGTAGCATGCTTACAGCCACCGCGGCCTTGACCTGCTGAACTCAGTTGATCCTTCTGCCTCAGCTTTCCAAGTAGCTGAAACTACAGTAGCCACCACACCCGGCTATATTTTTTAATTTTTTTTTTTTTGTCTTATGGAGATGAGGTCTCACCAAGTTGCCCAGGCTGATCTCAAACCAGTAGGCTCAGGTAATCCTCTCACTTGGTCTCTCAAAGTGCTGGGATTATAGGCTTGAGCCTCTGCACTCAGTCTCTGTGTTCTATAAATTGGACAATGAAACCTAAATGATATAGTTCATCTGCTTAAAGCATGATTAACTTAATATTTTAAGCTCACTGTTGAGACTTACAGGGTTTTTTTTGGAAATATGTGAGTCTGTAGTTTCTTAAATTTTTTTTTTTTTTTAAAGATGCGGGGTACAATTTAGAGTTAGGTATACAAATGCTCATCATGCAGGTACCCTTGTTGATAAAGTGTACCCCGCTCCCCTGGCAGTTTCCCACTACTGCCAATCCCACCCCTCCCCCCAGCAGTTTCCTACTACTGCCAATCCTTTTCTTACAGTATTATGATAATTATTCAAGGTCCACTTATGAGTGAGAACATGTGTTACTCAGTTCTTTGTTTCTGTGATAGATCACTCAGTATTATGGACTCTAAGTCTATCCTAGTTGCTTCAGAGTTCATAGTTTTGTTGTTCTGTATGGCTACATAATATTCCATTGTGTATATGTACCACATTTTTTTAAATACAGTTCTCTTGGCTGGTTTCAAAACATGGTTGGTTCCATGTTTTTGCTGTTGTGAACAATGCTGCAATAAACATGCATGTACAGGTATCTTTTTCATAGAGTGATTTGAGTTCCTCTGGGTATATTCCCAGTAGGCAGATTGTGGGGTTGTATGGAAGGTCAATTTTTAGAACTTTAGGAATCACCACTCTGTTTTCCACAGAGGTTATACTAGTTTACACCCCCATCAACAGTGTAGACGTGTTCTCTTTTCCCTGCATCCTCTCCAGCATCTGTTGTTTTTTGAGTCATTGATGAGGCCATCCTGATTGGAGTTAGGTGGTATCTCAGGGTGGTTTTAATTTGCATTTCTTTGATGACTACTGAAGCTGATAATTTTTTCATCTGTTGGCTGCTGGACAAAGGCCTAACATCTAGGATCTACAAGGAGCCCAAACATGCCAAAAAGAAGGAAAAAAAAAAAAGCCCTATTACAAAGTAGGTAAAAGATATGAATAGATACTTCTCAAAAGAAGACATGCTATTTTTTAAAATGATTTATTTTAAAATATTACTGCTTATTGCAATGTCCGTAGTCACCCAAAAGATCTGAGAGGGATGCGCTAGGTGATTAGTGCTGTTTTCATGCCTGCTAACATAGCATCTGTTTTGTTGCCCCTGAATCCAGGAGTAATTTTGACTTTCACGTTTTACTATTCCAAAAATACATTTTTAAAGCCCACAGATAGTGATTTCTCTAATGGCTCTGGACAAAGGAAACTGAAATCCTTCTGGAAAAGATTCACCATTTTAAAATGCACTGATATAGACCCTGATAATACAATAGTACAGGTATTTATTGGAGGAGGTCAAAATATCAACATTAATAGAAATTTGGAAGAAGTGAATTCCAATTCTAATAAATAAGCTTGAGGAGTTCCAGACTTCAGTGGAAGAAGGAGCTACATATGTGGTGGAAGTACTAATAAAATTAAAATTAGACGTTGAACCTGGAGATGTGACTGAATTGCTACAATCCCATGATAAAACTTGGATGAATGAAGAGTTGCTTCTTATGGCTGAAAAAAGAAAATGGTTTTAGCCGGGCTTGGTGGCTCAACCTGTAATCCCGCGCCTTTGGGAGGCTGAAGTGAGTGGATTGCCTGAGTCCGCGGGTTCCAGACCCGCCCGGGCAGCGACACCTCATCTCTACAATAAATAAATAAAAAATCAGCCAGGTGTGGTAGCGCACACCTGTAATTCCAGCTACTCAGAAGGCTGAGGTGGAAGGATTGCCGGAGCCCAGCAGGTGGAGGCTGCGGTGGCCGGGAGCGGCCACTGCACTCCAGTCTGGGCCACAGAGTGAGACTCCAACTCAAAAAAAAAAAAAGAAAATGGTTTTTTGAGATGAAATCCATTCCTGAGGAAGTTATTGTGAACATTGTTTAAGAGAGAACAAAAATTTAAACTATTACATAAATTTGTTGATAATGCAGCATCATGGTCTGAGAGGACTGACTGCAATTTTGAAAATGTTTTACTGTAGTTTGATAGAACATACTATCAAACAGCATTACATGCCAGTAAGAAATTGTCTGTGAAGAGAAGAGTCAATTGATGTGGCAAACCTCATTTGTAAGAAATTGTCAGATACTTTGTAAATTAAACCTCAATTATTTCTTAAGATTTGTAATGGCTATACACCATCTCCTAATCCTTAACTTTTATTCACCTGCCAAATGAAGTAAATCTATGTAGAAAAGATGAAGTGTTTAGTTTTAGAAATAGTATTGAAAATAATTGTTTTGCCATTTGATGTTGTCATTAATACATTTTAAAATTGTTAATGATAGACAGATAGAAATATAAACATTGATAAATAATGTCCAAAAAAGTAACTCCTGATTCCTCTATTTTATCTTTTTCATTGTGTACACATTGTACAAAGTATTTTTTGGGGGGACTTATATTTACAAGGAACATTGTGGTAGAAAAAGGACAGATCTACTAGCTGATTAGATTGAGAAAAAAATGCAATTTCTCCCTCTTATTATCTGGTAGCGTTTTAGTCCTTTTAAATATTTTTTTTTTTGTTGTATATCTCTTCTGTCTGTCAGAGGTAATTTGTGAGCATTTAGGAGTCAATTTGATTCAAGGACGTTATAAAACAGAGAGTCACGTTATTAGGTAATGAGAAATCAGTTTTAATGCCATATTTGCACAAAACTAAAATATTACTGTTCAAAAGAAAATTATCTCAGCTTTCAAACATCGTTTCTTTTGTGCCCTCTTTTGGGTATGGATATGTAATTTTCTTTAGGCCTAAAGAAAATTGTTAGGACAAGACCATTTCCCACACACAAAACTTACATAATCAGTTTTTTACCCTTAAATTTGCTTTCCCTAAGGACTGACAAAGAGAACACAGTATTCTTTGTCAGTTGCAACATAACTAAATTGACACTTTTCAACATAATCATGTTTCTGAAAATATTAATTTATTTAAATATTATTTTAGAAGGTAATATTTTTTGTTGTTTTGGATAAAATATATTGATTGAACCCAAACAATGGCATGCACTTTAACAATTGATATAAGCACCATAGACATGAATATTTTACAATGAGAACTTCATCCTCATTTTAAGGTGAAAAACAAATTTTTTTTAAGTTTATAGGAGAGAAAAATATATATATCAAGGAATTCTAGATTATCTAAATACTTGTCTAAGTATTTCATAGAAAAGAAATTTGGGAGTGTATTTGATTTTTTTGTTTGTTTGCTTATTTTATTATTTGGTTAATTATTTTTCAGCTTGAATTATATATATGCGCATTTTAATTTTCCAATTTATATATCCAGTATACATCAGTAAAAGTCAAAAATGTTTTTGGGTTTCTGCTAAGTGCAAGGATCTGTGTTAGGAAAAAAAGTTGATTATTATATAATAACTTTCTCTAATTATAAATTAAAGGTTGTATTTAAACATGTAGTAAGGGGAAAATCACCGAGTGATGATATTAAAATTATAGTAAAATTTTCCAAAATCTAAGGATGCTGTGAAAGGGAAAAACTGTGAGTACTAGTAACGGGGACCACTTAAGATTATGAGGATGGTTTCTGAGAAGTCAAAATTCAAGATGAAGTCAACATAATGAGAGGAAGTCATCTATGTCAACTTCTTGGCAAAAAGCATTCCAGGCCCAGGAATTAACTATTTAAATCCCGTAAGACAGGAAACTCTGTACAGATTTAAGGAATTAGATAAAACTTGGGTAGCTAGACCATAGTGAATGAAGAGGAAAGAGTTTTGGATGAGATTGAGTAGATTAGGAAAGTCCACAAACATCTGTTGACAATTGTAGTGTGTAATTTTATAGGCAAATTGGATGGAGTTAGAAACAATCATACTAAGTGATCTATCACAGAAACAAACAACTGAATACCGCATATTCTCACTTATAAGTAGGCCCTGAACACTAGTCACATTAGCACAAGGGAGGGATAAGCAATCACTGGGCACTGCAGGGAAGGGAGAGGAGGAGGGTGAGGGGCATGTGACAACACAAAGGGCACCTGGTCCACTACCAGGGAGAGTGAAGGCCAGTTAGAAGCCCAAACTTCACCTGCATGTAGCATACTAATGTAGCTAATCCTCACTTGTACCTCACTTCTCTATAACAAAATAAAATTAAATTTAAACAATTGATGTATGTAATGAATATATAACAAGCACAATAGTCTGATTGTTCTGTAAAGAATGTATTTGAATGAAAGGAGAGAGTGAGGAGACAATTTAGAATATCATGGTCTTTTAGGGAAGAAATCATTTCTTGGTCTAGGTTTGTGGCAGTAGATATAGGAAAAGTGAATGGGTTCTAATTACATATCTGTGGTTAACCATTACTTGATGGAAATTGGGAGTAGAAAAAGATAACTTGAATATTTTTTTATTGGAGTCATTGAAAGATTATACGTATACTAATTAAGGTGGGTAAAGCATACAGATGTTCATTATGCAGGTTCCCTTGTTGATGAGGTATGCCCCCCACTCTCCTGGCAGTTTCTCTCAACTGCCAATCCCTTTCTTATAGTATTATGATAATTGTTCAAGATTCGCTTATGAATAAGAACATGTAAAAAGTTTTCGTTTCTGTGATAGATCACTGAGTATGATAGACTTTAAATCCATCCAAATTGCTGCGAAGTCCATATATTTGTCCCTCTTTATGGCTGCATGATATTCCATTGTGCATATGTACCACATTTTTTTATCCTGTCTAGTTTCAATGGGCAGCATGGTTGGTTCTGTTTTTGTTATTGTGAATAGTGCTGCAATAAACATGCGTGTGACGGTATCATTTTTATAGAATGATTTGTGTTCCTCCAGGTGAATTTCCAATGGGGGATTGCTGGGTCATATGGAAAGTCAATTACTAGTTCCTTCAGTAATCGCCACACTGTCTTTCAGAGAGGTTGCGTTAGTTTGCATTCCCACCACCAGTGTAGAAGCGTTCCTTTTTCACTGTATCCTCGCCAGCACCTGTTGTTGTTTGTTTTATTAATGATGGCCATTCTTACTGGGATTAGGTGGTATCTCAATGTGGTTTTGATTTGCATTTCTCTGATGATGAGTGAGGCTGAGCACTTTTTCATGTGTCTGTTGGCTGCCTGCATATCTTCTTTTGAGAAGTGTCTATTCATGTTTTACCCTCTTTTTAATGGGGCTCTTTTGTTTTTTCCCTTTCAGTGTGTTGGAGTTCCTTGCAGATCCTAGATATTAGACCTTTACCAGATATACATTTGGCAAAATTTTTTTCCCATTATGTGGGCTATTTCCCTGCTAAGTTAAGAGTTTAAATTTGAGCATGTTGAGCTCAAGGATGCAGGATACATGTCTCTGAGGACCAATTGTAGCCTGAGGAAAAATCTGGCATTTATTTGTATGTCAACAATTTTTAGTGTCATGAGAATAGATCATCTACAGAGAGAGTATAGAAAAAGAATTTAAAGCCAGGATCATGCCCCAAGAAATGACAATATTTTGAGGTCTGGCTGACATAGAGAAATTTGCAAACCAGAGTATAGTAAAAAATAGGGGAAAATCAGAAGTGTGTGCTGATATAGAATCTGAAAGTAAAAGCAGTTTATGAAACAAGGAGTCATATGTTTCATTGCTGCTATGTTGTTTAATAAAGTAAATATATACAAGTATAAGTTCGCATTGAACAAATGAAGATTGTTGGTCATTTCAGTTGAAATAGATTCAACAGATTCATTGCAGTGGCTGATGGACGGGGATGAGAGAAAGTCAGTTGTAGTGGTATGAGGAGTGAATGTAGTATAACAAAATGGGAAAAAGAAATGTAAGTGATTTTATGGAGACGTTAATGGAAAGTTTTTGCTAATGAGGAATATGAATTCAAAAAAAGTTAAGGTTATTTAACCTGGGAAATAATACAGCAGCTTTATATGCTGATGAGAATAATATAACAGAGAACTATTGATAATTAAAAAAGAAAAGGAAAGACTAATAAAACAAAATTCTTTATTTAGTCCTATGGAGGAAAAGATATACCTATGAAAGAAAGATGAACATTTGGTCATCAAAACAGAAGGGAAGAAGCTGAAGTGGAAAACAAATACTAGTATGTCAGTAGATTTTGTCATGGAGAGAAGAATGAGTACTCTTCTAAAACTTTGTGTTTTCTCAAAGATATGTCTTGTAAACAAGGTCTATGGCAGAAGGGAAGAAAGAGGTAGATTCAGTGGAATGAGAATCTGGAAAAGAGACCTCCTTAAATGAATGTGAGTTCATAATGACATCAGTCATCATATAACACCCAATTTCATAATGCTTTCTAGTGAAACTTGACTGTGCAGATTGTTAGCAATCTTAACCATGGTAGTTCAACCAAAATGAATACAAATGAGGTACACAAGTATAGGTATGGAGAACACGGAAGGCTGGATTCATGCAGATGTACCAGATGTTTCACAGTTAGGTCATAGCAGTCTAGAAGGCCCAAACTATTGAGTATAATTGTTTTTATTATTATCTCAAGGTACTGGAAGCAAGCATCTCCAGAATTGTTATCAACTATTTAAAAATAATTAATATATTCTGAGTATCCTTGCTCCTATATCTTTAATTCACAACTCTGCCATTTCCATTAGATTACCTGGGAGCTCAAGATAGAAAAATGTGTGTGTGTGTGTGTGTGTGTGTGTGTGTGTGTGTGTGTATGTGTGTATGTGTCTGTGTGTGTGTGTGTATAGTGATATTTTTTCATACTGTCATACATATCATTTCTACATCTTCATCAAAGTTCCCCCTTCCCAAATCTGGTATATTAAGTCAATTCTCTAAATAACTGGTGAGAAGTTTTCAGTATTTAGTAAAATCAGTTTGCTGCCTATTTCCTATTGTTTTTATTTTGGCAATTGTAATTTTCATCTGAATATGTTCTTTATTAATGCAGAAGGCTTCCATTGTCTAAATTCAATGCATTTACATATTTGAGAATATGAATTGAATCTTTTATCTCTGTTTCTTCTTCTTCCTTTGGGTACTATAACTTAATAGAGAAATGTTGACTCTTAACCCTTCTCAGTGACAATCCTAGAAACACCTTGTGATAGTGCATCCATTTTGAATATTGCATTATCTCTGGCATATCAATGCTGGGATTTCTTTCTAAAGCTTCATTTGTGGGATAGCTGAAGAGTTACAGAGTGCTTACATTTACTCATCATTGAATTTTCTCTATTAGATTTCTCTAAGCTCCTGTAGGTCTTGCTTCTCTAAATTTGGAAGTTTTCTGAGCTCTATTTGAGAATACTCATAAATCATAGACTATTCCATTCCTTGACCATACTAAGTTGGGGAAATATTTCTTTTACTCTCAATCTGACCCCATTTTCACTTTATCTCCCAGAAAGTTTATTTTATTAGATATGCAATCTATTGTACTTAGTGTAATAATTGTGTTTCTCCTAAACTGTCAGTTAAAGAGAATTTGTATTAATATTGTTTTTGTTATCTATAGGTTTTATTTCCTTTTGTTCTGATATGCTTGAAAAGATAAGGACTACTTTTGTTGTTTGGCTACTAATAAAATCAGGAAGTGCTAGATTATACTAAAAAATATAAAGTATAGATTAAGTGAGGCAATGATATCACATTTTTATCTATTGTGTAGGATATATTTGCAACATCGAATTTTATTCTGAAAGTTATATGAAACAAGAACTTTGATAAAGTAGTCTATACAGAAGTTAGTGTTGGGAAGAGTTAAAGATCAGGCTATCATTATTTGTGAAGAATTATTGAAGAAAGTAGGAAAGTCTGAGATAGTTAAGAGAGTGTGTGATAAGAGTAAGAACTACAATGAAAGGCTGAACATTACTTGGAACTGAATTTATCTTAATAGATGAAAACACACGATAAACACTGGAACTCCCCAACACAAAAAATGGACTGTCTCAGAATGGTGAGCTCTTTGTACTAGAGGGGCATTCAATCAGGGGGTGAGCATTTATCAAGGATGATGTAGAAGTAATTCTTTCACCAGAATGGTGGTTGGATTGATGGTCCTTTCAAATCTAATAGTCTATGATTTTGTGAGGGTCAAATTGAAAAGGCTATCTCTTAAAAGATTGCTTGAATTTTTTTTGAAATACCTCTTTAATATGTGCCATTGTCAGCCTAAAAAAATAATAGTTTATAACCAGAATAACGTAACAAATTGCAAGCCATATAAACTATTAAAAGTAGCCAACATAAAAAGGAAAAATATAGGTCATATAGTGATAAAATCCAAAAGAAACATTAAAATTTATGAAATGATATAAGTTGAAAGAACAAAGAACCAATCTCTTTCAAAACAGCACTTAACAAGAAGGTCAAAAGAGCCACTTAAGCCGGGCTCGGTGGCTCAGCCTGTAATCCCGCGCCTTTGGGAGGCTGAGGTGAGTGGATTGCCTGAGCCTGCGGGTTCGAGACCCGCCTCGGCAGGCGAGACCTCATCTCTACAATAAATCAAAAAAATCAGCCGGGCATGGTAGCACGTGCCTGTAATTCCGGCTACTCAGAAGGCTGAGGCGGAAGGATCGCTGGAGCCCAGCAGGTCGAGGCTGCGGTGGCCAGGAGCGGCCACTGCACTCCAGTCTGGGCGACAGAGTGAGACTCCAACTCAAAAAAAAAAAAAAAAAAAAAAAAAAAAAAGGAGCCACTTAAGGGGAAAGATTATTCAAATTAGAGCATAGGGGAAAACTCAACTGCATTTCATTTGCAAGCAACACATCTATAACAAAATGACCTAAAACACTGAAAGAAAATGAAAAGAAAAAGCAAAATTAATAAAATAGACAAAA